>NC_083585.1:39673842-39831342 GCF_027579695.1 Neoarius graeffei | reverse complement strand
ATTGTCTTCCTCCTTTAATGGAGTTTAGACCACTGAAGTCAGTTTTCTAAGATTATAACAGGATTTGTGAACACAAATTTCAGTCTCTCTTTTTTTGGCTTGTTTTGGTGCACACACACTTTTCTTTATGACCAATGGTTTATTTTCCAATCAAAAATGTCTGATGTACAGTTTCTCTTTTTCTATTTGAGTATTTTACCATAATAATCAAGTTGTTAAGCAACTCTCCAACACTGCCACACTGTGCTGATTTAATTTCTCTTCAAAGTCAGTTGTCTGCTCTCAATTAAGTTTAAACTAATGGGGATCAAAACACTATTAAAAACTCAATCGCTTATCTTTAAATGTGTAATTGCAGTGTGCTCTGCCAGCACTTGGGGGATTCCTGCCTCTTACTTTAGATAGCTTGTCAAGGTGATCTCATTCATTTGCCTATTCCATGTATAATAACCCCCCGCCCCTCTTCCTTTTTTCTTTAATGAAGTGTCAGTGGCAAAAAGCCTCACAGTTATGATAACATGCTAAATAGCATTATATTAAATCATATATGTAGACTAGAAGTCAAGATGCAGTCGTACCACAATGAGCACACAGATTTCTGTATTATTCGTATGTGACTATCTCCATTACATTAAGGTTTAATTAGATTGATATAATAGAATAAGAAATGACAAATACCATTGTAGATAAGAATTCCCTCTTCACTTGGCTTGGTTATTATTCTGCTTGCTAATCTGCTCGTTCCCAATGACACAGTACACTCTGGCAGTGTGACTGTGTTTATCTCGTTCTAAATAATCTTCATTCACTATTTCTTAGCAGGACTTTAAGTTGTGGGTTTAGGATTATGTTTATTCATATTCTAAGAGCTTTTATCCAAAGTAACTGAAGCAGAACATTATGCACGTAACAGGAAAAGCCATTGAGGGTTTAAAGGAAAACTCCACCATATAACCTATCCATCCATCCATTATCTGTAGCCGCTTATCCTGTCCTACAGGGTCGCAGGCAAGCTGGAGCCTATCCCAGCTGACTATGGGTGAGATACCCTGGACAAGTCACCAGGTCATCGCAGGGCTGACACACAGAGACAAACAACCATTCACACTCACATTCACACCTACGGTCAATTTAGAGTCACCAGTTAACCTAACCTGCATGTCTTTGGACTGTGGGGGAAACCAGAGCACCCGGAGGAAACCCATGCAGACACGGGGAGAACATGCAAACTCCACACAGAAAGGCCCTCGTCAGCCGCTGGGCTCGAACCCAGGACCTTCTTGCTGTGAGGCGACAGTGCTAACCACTACACCACCGTGCTGCCACCCATGTAGCCTAATACATTAAAAATGTTTATTTTGACATATTTTTAATGTGTTTAGAGATTATGGGGCTAATTTATTGTTGCTGTTGTATTTTTATTATTCTTGTGAGACACTAGTGGTTAGTGTTGTGCCTTGATGACATAACAGGGTGACACTTAAAATTAGCCCAGTTAAAATGGTGTTTAAAAGGAGATTTTTTTTCCCCAAAAAACATAAGGAATGAGAGTCAGGTTTTGCTGCTAACTTTTAAAAACAAAAGAGCAAGAGCTTCTTTTTTCACTTATGGTTTTCTACCAAAATTTAATGCTGTATTAATAATAAATCCAATGGAGAAGTAGTCTCATCTCATCTCATTATCTCTAGCCGCTCATCCTGTTCTACAGTGTCGCAGGCAAGCTGGAGCCTATCCCAGCTGACTACGGGCAGAAAGGCGGGGTACACCCTGGACAAGTCGCCAGGTCATCACAGGGCTGACACATAGACACAGACAACCGTTCACACTCACATTCACACCTACGGTCAATTTAGAGTCACCAGTTAACCTAACCTGCATGTCTTTGGACTGTGGGGGAAACCAGAGCACCCAGAGGAAACCCACGCGGACACGGGGAGAACATGCAAACTCCACACAGAAAGGCCCGGGGCTCGAACCCGGACCTTCTTGCTGTGAGGCGACAGTGCTAACCACTACACCACCGTGCCACCCCGGAGAAGTAGTGAAGATAGCAAACACTGTGCTCAAAGTTCTAAAATGCAGTGCAGCTACATGCAAAAGTTATGTTAAATTACAGCAGAGACTCAACTCTGCTACTTAGCAGTCCACAAGATGATGAGCACAGTGAGATTGATGGCGTTAACATTAAATTAAAGCTTTGGAAGCAGATCTGCGTGATCAGAGTGTACAGATGAGGAGGTGAGACCTAGACATGCTAAAGCTCTGCTGCATCGTTTTCTTTATGTAGAGAAGAAACTTCCACTGGCGACATGATCAACGGGTTGTCGAATGGTATAGTGGGTAATGTAGCAAACTGTGAAGCAAAGTGAAAATAGACCAGCATATTCATAAAAGATGTTTTAAATAAATCTTGCACAGCTTTGAAACTTCAGCAGTGTTGGACGGGTTCTTGAATGCCCAACCTTCCTCTCAGTATAAATGTCCAAAATCTTCCAGAAGTGCTGAGCTCCCAACAAACTGGAGAAAAAGTCTGACAGAAAGCAAAGTTATTTTATTTCATAAATGTTTAAAAAGCAAACGTGGACAGAGGAAAAGGTCTGTGTTGTACTCCTTACTTGCTAAGTTTTGTGTGTAGAAAAAACTATTCAGAGTAATTGTGTTTTGTAAGTCTGGCATCTGGTATATACACATCATACTGTATGTGTCCTGTGGTAGTGTGTTATGCAATAGTGAGACTGAAAACTATACAGAAGAGAGCAGAAGAGTATTGCCCTTTTTGTTTTTTTTTGAATGTTTTTTTTAATTATTTTTTTTTAATACACACTGAATATCTGTTCTCAGCCGGTGAAGAAACCTTACCACTTCCCTGGCGTTCTCCTTAAAACTGTTATAAAACGTGTAGCTTGCCTAAGCACAGAGTAATGGCATGTAGCATAACAGAGGTAAAAGAATATTACTGATATGTGTGTACGATGAAAAATATTACAATCAGTTTTTTATGGTCATTTTTAAAATATTTATAGTTTTGACATTTCGAGTTGTTGGTTTGCAATGCCATGGAATGTTTCATCACTAGATGGCAGCAAAAAGCCAAACTAGTCAAATAAATAAATAAATAAATAAATAAATAGATAGCTAGATAAATAAATAAATAAATAAATAAATAAATAAATAAAAAAAATCAAACAAGGTAACCAAACTGAATTACTATCCTGTTGTTTTCTTATTTGCATCTCACTGAATCTGAAGGACATCTACACATATTCATGTTTGCATGGAAAGAGCAGATATAAGTACATTTTACTCTGAGTACCTTTTCTTTTCTACAGCAGCATAGTTTGGAAATTGGATATCTAAATCATGTTAAAGCAAACCTCACATTTTGTAATATAGTCAGAAAAGTGAAAAAGAAAAGAAAAGCAAACACTAGATCAAATTAAAGTACATTAAAAAAAACTCTATTTGATGTTATGAATGGTGAAATAAAGTACATGAACATTTGAAACGTTTTTACAAATTGCCTGATACTGAGTGCTTCAGTGTGTCATATGTTTTGTTGCAAACACAAAGGCAATAACGGTGAATGTTCGGACCTTCTGAAGAACTCATCCTGTTTACTCACAAGCTTATAAAAGCATAATAATAATAATAATCATAATAATAATAATAATAATAATAATAGATTGTATTTGTCCATCAGATTTCAAAAAAGTATTAAATAATACTGAGGAGATAAAATACAAATATGAAATATTGTGAAATGTTTGTAACCTAAAACCAGGACAATAAGAGGAATAAAGTTGTAAAATTCAGTTAAATAAACTACTAAATACTGAATTATTCACATTATATACATGCCTTATACTAGGGCAAGAAATGTTACTCATGTGAATGCAATTATAAAAGTATGGAACACTTTAAATTACTCTGAGCTGATTTTCTGGACACAGAATAAATCGGCTTTTCAGTGAAAGGAGAATCCCAAACGAGAGTGTCATTTAATGAAAAAAGGCTTAATCTATGTCCAGAAAGTAGGCTTTGCATTGTCTAATATACAAATGTTCATATATGGAATCCCATATTTTAACAATATTTTCCACCAATAATCACATCAGCAAAGTAATCTACAGCAATATTAACAAGGGGAAATAAACTGAAACTACATCATAAATGTATCATTAGTTCTCATATTGAGAAAGAAATGATTGGTCAAGCAGATGTAAATAAAAAAATAACAAAAAACAAACAACAGCAACAAGAAAAAAGCAGCTATGCTCGTTGTCTGATCCTGAGACTGTCTACACCAATGATATTTAACAATGACTTTGTGCTTATATGTTGTTTTTTTTTTTTTTACTTTTAAAAATAAATTAAGGGCCAAGTATGAAAAGACCAAGGATATACAGACATGTGTATAGATATATATAATAACACAATAAGCTATATTTTAGCTTCCTTAGGCCAGGAACAATTATGAATTGTGCTTTCAATTGTCACTTCATTTTTTAATTTATTTTGTCAATATTTTGGTATCCATATATTACATAAATGTCCATGTTAAGTCTTTTATATTTATATAACATTCTTGTAATGGCATACACTTCAGAGGACACTCACTTTCACAATGTAAAAAAAAAAAAAGAAAAAAAAGAAGAGACAATAAATATTCACATTATGCAGCGCACATATTCTTGCCTTAAAGCGTAATTATTGGCAAAGCCAAGGTTTTCCGACTTGAGATGAACCACATTTCTTGCCGCTCCCTGGTAATATCTGCAAAAGGTATATAACAGGCACAGTGAGGGGGGTAAAGAAGGCAGTATTCAATGGGAAAAATAAGTTAAAAAAGCACAACAATGAACACAGAACGTGTCTGTATATTTTGGCACTTGGCAACTCAAACAAACTGATTTTTATGAAAGGATGGCGAGTTGGAGGGAGGAATGTGAGGGTTTGAGCCTAAATGGACCTGGTGTTACAGTAACAAACTCAACGACTTTTTGTTTTTGGTGATTAGACTGGAGTTATAAAACGGCAACGCTCTCTGGTGTCAAATTTGCCCATGTTAGAGGCTTAAGTAAGCTCTTTAAGGAGTTTGAGGAGGGAGCCCCGGAGCCCCAGCAGGCTACACCGAGTGACTTAGCGCCCTCCCCGGGCCGGCTAGCAGCGTTGCCGTGACAGTTACGCAACAGAAAGGAAGAAACAGAGGTGCTAAATGAAGTACTCTTTCTTTTCCTCTGCATGTGCGTAGTTCCCCTCCGCATTGATGATGGCCGTGTCTGCGTCAGGGGCGTCCTCTGCTCCTTTGGCCTCATTGGTTAAGTATGTCCCTGTCCACACAGTCCCACATAGGTCACAGACACGTAAGGAACAGCAGTGAACAATGTTCAAGCATTTTAGCACACTCTCTAGGCCACAGGAGAGGGCCACGGAGAGATGAAGTGATACCTACCTTTATGCCTGGCAAGATAGCGGCCCAGGACGATGATGAAGCACAGTGTGATGAAGACCACCACAGCCACCACTCCTCCGATCAGTGCATGATCAGGACCATGCTGAGTCAACGCATTTGGATCTGGAGAACAAGACAAAGAGGAGACTGGAGTGATGCGGGTATAGCATGTTGGCATGAAACAGAAATTTTTTTTTTTGCCTTAATCTCTACCACATATGTAGCATATGTGCACAAACAATAATTTCAACACATTTCCTGAGAACAGAAATCCTGTTTAATTATAACGACAGTCTAAGCACAGTTATTGAATTTTGTCAAATAAGTGTCCTACAGCTGCAGTGTCTGCGGTTTGATTTTGAACTCAATTTCCCGTCTGTCCACACTTTCCCTCAATGTCCGTATGGATTCCCTCCAGGTTCTCCGGCTTCCTCCCCCTCCCATAAACATGCCGGTTGGTTCATTGGTGATGTTATCTGTAGGTGTGAGTGAGTGTGTGAATGCATGTGTGTATGATGCTCTGCAATGGACTGGCGTCCCATTAGATAGGCTCCAGATCCACCACAACCCTGACCAGGATAAAGCACTTACCGAGGGCGAATTAATTAAGGTCTTAGAATAAAAGAAGCATGAGAGAATTCAGTAAAATAAAGAAAAATATTATATGCTATCCATGTGACATTGGGCTTAACCTGAGTCACTTCAGTGTTTATGGGGCATAAACACATACGGTATGTGTTTGTGTGACTTATATTATCACAATCACAAATTCTTTCAGGTGAAAAAGTTCTCACATCACTGAAATGATGAATTATACAGATTTAGAACTTTACCGCTACCTTTGATTTTAGAATTCCTGACAGCATTTTACGTTTTGCATGTCAGTGCCCTCGGACAGGTTAATATTCATTGTCCCGCACAATTTTCATTGCCTGTCTATTCAGGACACCTCTGATTGCCCTTAGACGTCCATTCTAAGTACATCTGGAGTAAACATCAGAAAATGTGTCAATTTTTTTTCCTCTTCTCTATCCTAGGAGAAAAAAAGGCTTTTTAGGAAGTCTTACTAAATTTACTGTGATCAATTGCGGTGGTGGTGCGAGTGGAACTGGCTTCATTAATTGTTTGACAGATTAAGGTTGTGAGTATGATTGGCTGATTTTTCAAGTCACTGACCTACTTTAACATATTTTCATGAAGTAACTTTCATGGGTATTTGTAGAAGTTTTCAGGTAACTGAAAGCAGAAGTACAATTTTAGATAATGGATGTTACTTTACACTGCTTGCTTTTTCCCCTTAGTACTGAAAGAGTCAGTTCAGTGCCAGTTATATCACATCCATTACTACTACTACGACTACTACTACTACTTTATAGAGAAAAATGTGAGGAATAATAATAATAATAATATGAGGAAAATGGTCAGAGGTTGTGAACTTTTGTGGCTATTATCGGGTTTGTTGCTTTCTTTTCTCTTCCAATGAAACACCTTGACACAATATGTCATCCTAAAAATAATTATATCTATTTTAAACAAATATTATATATACTACTATTACTGCACCAACTACTACTTTATAGAGAAAAATGTGAGGAATAATAATAATAATAATAATAATAATAATAATAATAATAGATCTAATCTAACATGAGGAAAATGGTCAGAGGTTGTGAACTTTCGTGGCTATTATCAGGTTTATGGCTTTCTTTTCTCTTCCACTGAATCACCTTGAAACAATAATATATGCAGCACTGTGGTGTAGTGGTTAGCACTGTTGCCTCAAAGCAAGAAGGTCCTGGGTTCTAGCCCAGCGGCTGACGAGGGCCTTTCTATGTGGAGTTTGCATGTTCTCCCCGTGTCCGCGTGGGTTTCCTCCGGGTGCTCCGGTTTCCCCCACAGTCCAAAGACGTGCAGGTTAGGTTAATTGGTGACTCTAAATTGACCATAGGTGTGAATGGTTGTCTGTCTCTATGTGTCAGCCCTGTGATGACCTGGCGACTTGTCCAGGGTGTACCCCACCTCTCGCCCATAGTCAGCTGGGATAGGCTCCAGCTTGCCTGCGACCCTGTAGAACAGGATAAGCAGCTCCACATAATGGATATATATATATATATATATATATATATATATATATATATATATATAAGCATCAATGTTATGTTTAGGCAGTGTCAAATCCTGAAAAAGAACCAGAAAATAATTCCCATGAGGTCATGCTGCTGATTTTGAGCATTCTCTTGAGGTCGATCAGTGCTGATAAATTGTTCACATTTTTTTTAGTTGAAAGCAAATTAAAAACGGCCACTGCTGCCTGAAATAAAACAGACTCCCACTACAACATTCCTCTGCTCTGACTCAGCCCTTAAAGAAATATGACCAACTTTAAAAATGTCTGAGGTTGCTGAGGGCTAATTTGTCTCTTGGGTTTAACTTTGAGCGAGCGGATGCGGGTGAACTCAGTCATCTTTGGAGCTGTGTTGAGTAATTGCCACCTAGAATAATGACTTTCACCTCCCTGGAGCGACCACTGCAGAAGTGATAGCCCTCTAGTGCACTCATTGCCTGTCGTGTTTGCCTTGACCCCTACCTTCTAAGGACGCTGTTGGTCGATCTGGGTGTTGTAGATGTTTGGCACCTTTGGCCTTGTTCACAACCCGAGCGTGCTGTTTCAGTGCTTATATGAGCGTGTAAACTTTAACTATGTGTGTCTTTACTGTGCTGCTAGTGCACTCTCATTAGTTCATAGTGATGAATGTGTCCTGCTGCTGCTGCACTTGGCAAAGTGACCCTGAGAGATGAGAGGAAAAAAAGCTTCTGCAGTGCCATATTTAACACCCATATAAACCCATTTACTTCAATTAACATTTGGACTTAGTTTGAAAGATGACACGGAGGACTGGACATCGGGTTTGGGTAAGTGTGGTGATTTTGTGATATTTTAGTTAAGATTTTACAAATAGACCATGAGGTTCTTTTAACATTATTCACAAGTTAATTTTTTTCTGTATTTATGTTTTGTTTTATATGTTGTTTTAGACATTTTTATTCAATCCACTTATCTGCTTCATTATATATTACCTTCTGCGAAGAACAGAAATGGAGAGGAAAAAATCAAAAATATCATTTTTTGAGGATTTGTACCACATTCTTTCCCAGTTTTGTCATTTTGCCAGTTCCCACCCACCAGCTAATTGGTGACAACTACCAACTGGGGAGGCGAATACTAGCACAAGCCAGTATTGAACTGCTGAATGGGGAGAAGAGCACAAACAAGAGTTGATTGTTGTTTTAAAAAAAATATTTTGTTGACCATGTGCATCATTTCTGGAAGAAGGTGGTGATGGTTTGACATGAATATGTCAATCATGTTTTTTTTTTAGTTAGGTTTAAATAATTCAAGCTACATTTCTTGTGTCATGTGTACATAAATACACTATATTGTGTGTGTTAAACATTTCAGTTATCATTGTTTAATGCTGTTATTACACCAAAATATCAGGTGGTCTATAGAGCTGCATGGTGATATAAATACATCAGATTTATATCAATTTTATACACAAGAATAGACTCTATAGCTTTATGTGCTAAAACATGCGCAGTGCACTCCTTTGCCTGTGTTCATATCCATTGGTGTAAAAAGAAGTGGGCTGTTTGGGTGAAAAGCCAAATAAGGCAAAGTATCTACTCTTTACACCTACACATGCATCTACCCTGGACAAACTGTTATATATGTACGTGTAATAGTATTATGTTTTAAACAGGTTATCAATGACGTATGAGAAGTGAGAGAGTGCTAAATGAAAATTCTGACACTTAAGTTTGGTATTCAAAGGGCTACATGAAACCAACATATCCTTAACAGCTGACTTACTGTACTATATCAACATTGTCAGACTGTCAGCTGCCATAAAGACTGTGTTCAACTATTTTAGTGTCAAGTTGCCATACACCTGAGTCAAGTCATGGATTTATATTAACATAAGGTTGTATTATGATCAGGGCTGGCAGGTACAAATGACCATACCTGGGCTAAGCTCTCGTGGCATAAAAACGAGACTCATTTGTTTCATTTGCATATTCATAATACATCATTAGCAGGTGTACATGAAATACAATAAAGAAGTATTAAAAATGAGCTTGGTAGATAACTGAATTTTTTTTTTTTTTTAGAAAGCCTTTGAAAGCAACCACTGCACAAGCTAGAATTACAAAATGGGACAACAGGACTGGAGGTTTAAAGTGGTTTGAATAAAAGAGCTGGCTAACAGAAACTTCATCTTTTCTTTATCCGTGCTTTCTATGTGGAAAAAACACAATGTGATTTCAGTGAGTCTATTCTTATGTGTAGGCATAATAGCTTTATGCTTTTGAAGAGACTCCATGCTGTAAGGCTCAACCATGATGGTTTCATTTAACACAGAGTTACTGATAGACAGTAGAACATTTTAGCCCTCGCATTATCATGACCAGATGCCACTGGTTATGATGATTTCCCAGGTAAAAACCGGGAATGTCAACTGACTAGATCTGTGAATTTCTAGTACATACACTGTAAAAAAAATATTTGTTGTTTTAACTTAAAAAAAAGTTAGTGCAAGGGCTGCCTTAAAATTTTGAGTTCACTGGAATTCACATAGTAAGTTAAATTGTTGTGAACTTACTATATTAATTTCAGTGAACTCAAAATTTTAAGGCAGCCCTTAAGGCAACCCTTGCACTAACTTTTTTAAGTTAAAACAACAAATCATTTTTTACAGTGTAAGGATACGTCACATAGTCGTAATAATGTGATGTTAAACAAAACATGACAAACAAAATTACTTTTATTTAAATTCATTTAAATGTATGTATGATTTAAAGCAAACATGTATAACTAAATTTTACCCATGATGTCCTAATACAAGAAATTCTCATAATACAAAATTTGTGTCACTTAATATAAGCATCATCTTGACCATCCAAATTGATAATCTGAAGACCTGAAGCCTGTTGAAGTAAGCCTTTTTAAATGTCTGTGTAGTTTATATTACTTGTTACAAAGGACTTATGACTGTTTCATGCAGTCCTGTGAATAGTGGCATTAGGTGAAGCTTTCTCTTGTCAACTGATAGAACTTGCAATCATATACTGCAATAATAATGAACATTTCATCTAAATATTTCCACAAATTAAAATATATACCGATTTTACATGAATATAAACTGATAGTCTATAAAGGAATCTTTTACCAAATAATATAGCAAAGAGAAATGTAAGCAGCTGAACATTTTGTTTCTATTGAATAATTTCATTCAGACAAAAAGATCTCCAAACACTCATGTACAACATAATAGTCTCTGGGAAATAAGGTGTGGGTGTGATTAGATCCTAAAAGCAAATTACTGTTTCTAATTATTTAAATAAATTATCTTCACAGGCTAGCAATCTCTACAAATCCAATAAGATTATTAGACCAGAATATACAAGACTTCTTGCTATAATGTAAGACATAACACATACAGAAACATGGTAGAAAGAAATGACTACAGGGAAACATCAATGGACCAGAACAAAAGACACGTAACGCTGCACATAGCAGAACAGAATCACTTTTTCAAGGACAGTGCCATGCACACGCTGATGATATGGAAACATGCTGCGACTCCTACATTATTTTTCTTTGTGCGTCACCATCATCATTTTATAGAGCGCGGTAGCTCTGTGGCTTCATTTCAGGCCATAGTCCTGAACTTATTCCATACTATATGCCATGTAACAAGACAATATGAGACTATTCCTGCTGGGAAAGTCTATGGAAGCATTTGTTAGATATGAATATTTGTTTTATGGATACAAGACCTAGATGCTATCCATTCCTTTTTAAAACAATCAGGTCATGCTTATTGGATATCTTTTCATACTAGCTTAAGCAAGTGTTAACACAGTGTAATGGACTGATTTGCTGGCAGCAGGTGTGTCTGAGTTTTGAGGGCCTCTCGTGGGAGTGACTGGAATGGAGCACCATGACCTTTCATTACGTCACCCAAGTGCTCCCATGCAAGGCAATGACCCCAAGCTCATGCTATGAAGGAGGTTGAGTGGTCAAGTCTCGCAATGACCATACATTGAACGAGGCGATAGTTACCTGAAGTACCTGGTAAGTTTTTAGCTGTTGCCATGGGCGCAGACAGAGAAGGGCGACAAGGGAAGACATGGGTGAGGAGATCAGGAAATCAACAGTGGTGAGACACACACACACACACACACATAAACACACATAAACTTAAGAATACTAATGAGGACGGTAGAGATTAGCATGCTTTCAGAGATTTAGAAAGCACATGGCAGGCCGGGACAGTAAAGAAACTACAGGCACACTGAAGAACCCTACACAATACACTGTCATTGTATTGCTTACATACATTGTTAGTGTTAGTATATGGCTATATTAGCTTTATGTATAGTAATAGCTTTGTGGCGTGTTCTGTGAACAGCTTTTCCCACCTGAGCTGTGGATCTCCCCAGCTCCTTCAGGGTTACCCATGGCCTCTTGGTTGCATCTCTGATTAAGTCCCTCTTTACCCAGTCACTGACTTTTGGTGGATGGCCTCCTCGAGGCAGAGTCACTGTTGTGTCATTCCATTTTTGAATAAATGCAGGATATTCAAAGTTTACGACAGTTTTAGTACCCAAACCCTGACTGATACTCTTCCAGAATTTTGTCTTTAACTTGTTTAATGGTTTCTTTGTCTTCAAGATGCTTTTTGTTTTGTTGTGTTTTCTAACAACCATGTGGTCTTTCATGTGTACAGCTGGACTCCATTCAACTAATTATATAAAATTAGTTATAAAATTAACAACACTGACAGGTGAAGTGAATTACATTGATTATATTGTTACAATGGCACCTGTCAGGGGGTGTTTCTGTTTTAGCTAGCATTAACTTTTTCAGCAGTGTGCGCTCCAGTAGCTCTTGGACCATATGGACTAGCCTCATGCCCCATGCGAATCAATGAGCCTTTGATGCCCATGATCCTGTCACCGGTTCACCGGCTGTCCTTCCTTGGACCACTTTTGGTAGGTACTAACCACTGCATACCTGGAACACCCTACAAGATGTGCCATTTTGGAGATGCTCAGACCCAGTCATCTAGCCATCACAATTTGTCCCTTGTCAAAGTCGCTCAGATCCTTACATTTGCCTATTTTTCCTGCTTCCAACACATCAACGAGAACTGACTGTTCTCTCGTTGCTTAATATATCCCACCCCATGACATGTACCATTATAACAACATAATCAATGTAATGCACTTTACCTGTCAGCGTTTTTAATTTTATGGCTGATCGGTGTATATTCAATGAGCATAAAAGAGAAACTAGCCTACAGAACCAGAAGGCCTGATTATTATTTTGTAATCTCTTATACCTTTTATCTTTTACATCTAAGAAAGAAAGACACTTGGAATTTTAGCTTTTATCTCAATACAGCATCACTAAAAACCTTTTAGGCCAATTTGTATGTTAGAAAAAAAGAAAAAAGAAAGTGTGATGTTAAAAGGTGGAGGTGATGAAAAGTGGCAGCAGCCACAGAGACAATGTGAGAAACAAGAAAGCAATAGTCAGAGAGAAAGCGAGAACACATATAGCTTAAGTGATTCAAACACAGTATGCCTGATCCAGACACATTTGCACTGCAGACTGTGTGTCTTCCCAGTGGTATTAGTCTGAACCTCTGAGCTAGGCTTTACACCATCTTGCACACACTCCCAAACGTATAAGTTTACTGAAACAGTAATATTCGTTGCCTCTTTCCCAGTGAGGGACCTCTTCAATGCTCAGCTCCTCCATTTTTAATGAGGATGGATATAAGCAAGCTTCCCTGGCTCGGACTTCAAATGAGGTTCATTCAGAGCACATTCTGTCAAGTGTAGTGCTCTTCCGGGATATTCCCTCAATTCAGGTTACTTAATTAGTTCCTTAAATATCTGGATTTTATTAAAAAAATTAAAAATTAAAACACCATCCTTTTACACTCTTTAGCCAGATTTTTATTTTTATTTTTTGTGTGTGTGTCAGTGAACACAATGGAGGCGTAACAGTTCTCTTGATGAAGAAGCCTTTTTCAGTGTGGGTGTGTTTTTCAATAGAATATGATTTTATAGACGTTTGCATGTGTCCCTGTGCAAATAAACACAGCTCCTTTTAGGCTATCTCTACAGTCTAATTAAGAGAGTTTTGTAGAGCAATGAGCACATGTAAACAGAGGAAGTAAGGTGATAAATATTTTACTGCGGAAGGCAATGGTTGCACTGTTTTTTCAACACCCCTCCTTCCCCTCAGAGACAGTAAGTGCTGATGCTGACTTGGAAATAAAAGTTGAAGAAGAATTTTAAACAAACAAACAAATAAATAAATAACAGCCAGCATAATCTCAGTATATACATCAAACGGTAGCAACACGACCCTATTGTTCCCGCCCGAGATTGAAATCTTCGATGACAATATGACATATAACCTTCAAAACAAAAATCATTTTAAATCCACTCTGTTTTTTTTTTCTTTCAAGCATTATCCCCATAATGTACACATACAGCAATAGATTTCACTGAGCAATGCGATAAACAGGCAAATTAAGTTGGGTGCAGAGGAGCAAAGATTCTCTACCTTTGTAAACAAGAAGAGTTAAGCTAATCTTATGGAAATGTTAATACAATCTTGGTAAAAAAAATAAAAATAATAAAATCTATTTCATTATTTGTTGCAATAAATCACACTGACAGGCAACCCCAGGCAGCTACACAAACACTTCTAACCCCTCTGTTTGTAATCTTTCATGATTCAAAAAATTCCCTTTTCCCTGCTTTATCCAAAGTAATTCCAGAGTTTTCTGTTGCGTAGGTAGGACAGCCTACACAGAATAGCCAGAATAAACTGTCACACTGAGCTTGATAAATCAGACATGATTCATACATTAGTGCTACAGTGGAGGAAATAATTATTTGATCCCTTCCTGATTTTGTAAGTTTGCCCACTGGCAAAGATATGAACAGTCTATAATTTTAAGGGTAGGTTTATTTTAACAGTGAGAGATAGAATATCAAAAAGAAAATCCAGAAAATCACATTTTATAAAGTATATAAATTGATTTGCATTTCGTTGAGTGAAATAAGTATTTGATCCCCTACCAACCATTAAGAGTTCTGGCTCCCACAGACCAGTTAGACACTCCTAATCAACTCGTTACCCGCATTAAAGACAACTGTCTTAAATTGACACCTGTATAAAAGACACCTGTCCACAGAATCAATCAATCAGACTCCAACCTCTCCAACATGGGCAAGACCAAAGAGCTGTCTAAGGATGTCAGGGACAAGATTGTAGAGCTGCACAAGGCTGGACTGGGCTACAAAACCATAAGCAAGAAGCTGGGTGAGAAGGAGACAACTGTTGGTGCAATAGTTCGAAAATGGAAGAAATACAAAATGACCATCAATCGACCTCGGTCTGGGGCCCCACGCAAGATCTCACCTCGTGGGGTATCAATGATCACAAGAAAGGTGAGAGATCAGCCTAGAACTACACGGGAGGAGCTTGTGAATGATCTTAAGGCAGCTGGGACCACAGTCACCAAGAAAACCATTGGTAACACATCATGCCGTAATGGATTAAAATCCTGCAGTGCCCGCAAGGTCCCCCTGCTCAAGAAGGCACATGTGCAGGCCCGTCTGAAGTTTGCCAATGAACACCTGAATGATTCTGAGAGTGACTGGGAGAAGGTGCTGTGGTCAGATGAGACCAAAATCGAGCTCTTTGGCATTAACTCAACTCGCCGTGTTTGGAGGAAGAAAAATGCTGACTATGACCCGAAGAACACCATCCCCACTGTCGAGCATGGAGGTGGAAACATTATGCTTTGGGAGTGTTTCTCTGCTAAGGGCACAGGACTACTTCACCACATCAACGGAAGAATGGACGCGGCCATGTACCGTAAAATCCTAAGTGACAACCTCCTTCCCTCTGCCAGGACGCTGAAAATGGGTCGTGGATGGGTCTTCCAGCACGACAATGACCCAAAACATACAGCCAAGGCAACGAAAGAGTGGCTCAAGAAGAAGCACGTTAAGGTCATGGAGTGGCCTAGCCAGTCTCCGGACCTTAATCCCATAGAAAACCTATGGAGGGAGCTGAAGCTCCGAGTTGCGAAGCGACAGCCTCAAAACCTTAATGATCTAGAGATGATCTGCATAGAGGAGTGGACCAAAATTCCTCCTGACATGTGCGCAAACCTGGTCATCAACTACAAGAAACGTCTGACTGCTGTGCTTGCCAGCAAGGGTTTTGCCACCAAATACTAAGTGTTGTTTGCTAGAGGGTTCAAATACTTATTTCACTCAAAGAAATGCAAATCAGTTTATATATTTTATATGAAGTTATTTTCTGGATTTTCTTTTTGATGTTTTGTCTCTCACAATTAAAATAAACCTAACATTAAAATTATAGAATGTTCATTTCTTTGTCAGTGGACAAACTTACAAAATCAGCAAGAGATCAAATAATTATTTCCTCCACTGTATATCATGTGAAGATCATTAAAACCAATTTGCACAGTTACCATGGCTAGTAGTTTTGCCATCAGGATGCTGTTAAATGCACTCAGAAGACACCTTTTCAATTTATTGAATAGTTATCGAGCTACACTCTTGGGCCAGAAGTTTGTGAACATTGGGTCATGTGTTTTTGAAAATCCCATTCCACATGTAGTGACCTTTTTGCTGTTATAATAACCTCCACTCTTCTGGAAAGGTTTCCTTTAGATTTTGGAGCGTGCCTGTGGGGATTTCTTCATTCAGCCACAAGAGCATTAGAGAGATCAGGTACTAATGTCGTATGAGGCCTGTGATGTAGTCAGCATTCCAATTCATCACAAAGGTATTCAGTAGGGTTGAAGTTAGGGCTCTGTGCAGGACACCCGTGTTTTTCCACTCCAACCTTAGCAATCCATGTCTTCATGGCCTTTTAGTTCCAGTGAAGGGAAATTATAATGTTCCAGCATCCAAAGACATCCTGTACAATTGTATGCGTCCAACTTTTCATCAAACATTTGGGGAAAACCGTCTTGTGTGTGAGACTGTCAGGTATCCACATACTTTTTGCCATATAGTGTATTTAGCTATCTGTTTAACATAGCCCAATGGTTAGAGAAACAGTTCTGGAACCAAAAGGCTGGCGGTTTGACCAGCAGGAATGGTTGAAGTGCCTTGAGCAAGGCACTTGACCCCCAGGTTGCTCTGGGTACATTGTACGTCACTCAGGATAAGAGCGTCTGCTAAATGCCATTAATGTAATGCAATGTAACCATGTCTATTAATCTGTAATTAGCTCTCTAGTTAGCTGTGTAATAGTGTACATTAAATTTGCTATGTAATGAGTTATCTAGCTAGCTGTGTAACAGGGCATATTAAATTTGCTAGTCTGTATTATCTATCCATATTATCAGCCGTGTAAAAGTGTAGATGAAGTCTTCTAATGTATAACTAGTTACCTAAATAGTTGTGTAACAATATACATGAAGTTTTATAATCTGATCCTCAAATAAAGGTTAAGTGAAATGTGAATGGTCAGAGGAAATGACTATTAACTGTCTGTTTTGAAATGATGTAAGAAGATGCTAGTTTTCACTGTAGCTAATGTAGCCTTGTGCTGTTTTATTATTATTATTATAAACAGACTGTTTTCTTTGTCATTCTACTTTACAATATCATCTATCTTTAATGTCAGAAATCACAAACAAGCAATACTGAAAAACTAAAGTCTAATGACCCAGTTGTTTTAGTAAAATTAATACTTTAAGATAAACATATACACCAGTGTTGCGACCTCCATATAATTACACATAAATTGAACTATTCCCACGGACCTTATTTATCACTTTATCAAATCATTTAGTAATGCTACATGTAAATGATTTCATGGGTTAATGGAACAAAACATTCCCACCAGATTTGCAAAACTTTCGCTAATGGTGCTCAACTTTTTTCAGACACAGGTACATAGAATGTTTATAAATGCCAATCATCCATAAATTACATAAAAGCTTATTTATAGCACAGCTAGTGTAGTTTTATTGATGCAAAAAAAAACCCCTCACAGATGCAAAGCTCACAGAGAGCTGAAATGACAAAATGACAGCTAAATGGTGAAAGAGCACCATCTATGCACAGTGTATGCTAAATCTTTGAGTAATGCAGCTCAGCCGCTGCAGCGCATCAGCTACCACAGGCACACAGTAACACTTCCTTCTTTAATAGGGTGTCACAGGACTTTTTGCCCTAGTTGACTCTTATTTGTCTTAATTTATGGATTTGTTTTTGGATTGCTGTTTCACAAAACTTTCATTAAATTTGTGTGTTCAACTTACATCAATAAATGGGTTAAAGAAAGAAAGAAAGAAAGAAAGAAAGAAAGAAAGAAAGAAAGAAAGAAAGAAAGAAAGAAAGAAAGCACAACTTTATTCATCACACACTTGTGAAATTCCTCTCTGCATTTAACCCATCTGAAGCAGTGAGCACATACACGTGAGCAATGAGCGCACACACACACCCAGAGCATTGGGCAGCCATGCGAACAGTGGCCGGGGAGCAGTTGGGAGTTAGGTGGCTCGCTCAAGGGCACCTCAGCCCAAGGCCGTCCCATATTAACCTAACCGCATGTCTTTGGACTGTGAGGGAAACCGGAGCACCCGGAGGAAACCCACACAGACACAGGGAGAACATGCAAACTCTGCACAGAAAGGCCCCCGCCGGCCGCTGGGCTCGAACCCAGAACCTTCTTGCTGTGAGGTGACCATGCTAACCACTTACACCACCGTGCCGCCAAACTTGCCAATTATATGATTTGAAGCCGATCAGCTAAGGTGTACAGTTTTAGTGAGCCTCTTTCTAAGTAATTTTACCCAAACCTAGGGGCTCTCACAGCATGTGAATGTTTTTCTGAATGTTCATGAATAGAAAATTTCGTGTGTTAAAGCTCTGGCAAATGATTGATGAATAAATTAATTTGTATCTAGCTTGAGAAATAAGGCCCAAAGTTGCCACTTGAGAAAAAGGAATGGCTCATGGTGATGAACATCAGACAATTACCCAATTCATGTTTGCATGATGTAGTTCAGCTGATATGTCTCATAAATGAAAACTATATTAATCAGGTTTCTTAATCCTGAGAGGATGGATGAAAAAAAGAGATAGCAGTCAATAGCAAGTATCTAATTTCTAAGACTTACCATAATAGTCATTTGGGAGTCGGTAAAGTGAAGAAAAACCGATGCAGATGACACATCTTACCATATTGCAAATGTTGAGTGTTCAAGGTCCAATTTCTGTGCTCTCATTACAAAAGGTTATTGGTATTTTACACTGTACTGGGAGCAGTTTCCAAATGGAAGTACTGTCATAAATCTCAGCTTTGGGAAGCTAATGGTGCTCAGTTTGGATTTAGATTGAATCAGGCTCCAATTGAATGCTGGTATCTAATTTTCAAGTCATCATGTGCCTGTCCCTCTTATATCATGTTCCTCTTTACAAAGATTGTCTCCTTCATTAAAATATTCACACAACTGAATGCTACATCTTTCAGCTGAATTGTTGATAGAAATGTGTCTCTAGATGGAATTTTAACCTTTTTATTATTTTCTCAGATTAAGATCATCATGAATACTGAAAAGATAATAAAAAACAGATTTGTATTATAAATGTAATTAAGATTTCATTTATTGCAAAAAATGTCCACATGATGTTGCCATTATTTTGTCTATGCTTTTTATATGGTATCATATAATATCCACCAAGCATGGCATGGTGGTGTGGTGGTTAGCACTGTGTTGCCTCACAGCAAGAAGGTTCTGGGTTTGAACCTAGTGGCTGACTGGGGCCTTTCTGTGTGGAGTTTGCATGTTCTCCCGATGCCTCTGTGGGTTTCTTCCACGTGCTGTTTCCTCCCACAGTCTAAAGACATGCGGTTTAGATCAACTGGCTACACTAAATTATCCACAGGTGTGAATGGTTGTTTGTCTTGGTGTTACCCCGTGATAGATTGGCAACCTACTCAGGGTGTACCAGGGTGTACATGCCTCTCTCCCAGATTGACTCCAGCTTCCGATGAATAAGCAGTATAGATAATGGATTGATGGATAATATCCACCAGTTTACATGGCTAGATCGTGATGAGCACCACTGGTAGGCACATAAAAATTCTGAAATTAAATGGAGATGAATAGCGCCTGGGTGACTTCAGATGACATTTATTGCCTCTTAGCAGTCATTCCATTAGCAAATTAGCTTCATCCAAAGGCTGGACAACTCAGAGAGAGAGAGAGAGAGAGAGAGAGATAGAGAGAGAGAGAGAGAGATAGAGAGATGATAAAGGTCTCATTGGCCCACAGCAAGACATTCAGATGAATTAGCAGCAAAAGTAATGAGTAATGGGAATGATGCTCTCTCTCTCTCTCTCTCTGTTTCTGCCTGATGAGCAGAGAATAAATGCAGCAGGATGTGCTGGCTTATGGAGGTTAGTTGAAGTCAGGGGTGAATTGTTTTAAATTTTTACAGATCACTGAGATGTGAGTACACTGTGCTGCTCTCCATTAGTGAAAATAACCTTTGGCTATAACCTCTGCGGGGTTTGGCTTTTTTGTCTGTTCCCTTCCCTTTAGCTATATTACATCACACACTTTACTTCTAGCAAGGTTCATTTATTGCCAAAATGGATATATTTATTACGTAGAAAATGAAGATATTCATCAATACAATTGAACAATAAAATTCGTCATTTAGAAGCACTGAGCAAGAAGGAATTTTTAAATTAAACTTAAACCTTTCATCATTTGTGACACCTTTAGTATTTTACTGAATATATGTGCCTTTTAAATGCCTGCGGTTTTAGTTAGCTTAGTCAATTCAATTTATTTATTTATTTACTTATTTACTTATTTTTAGAAGCAGTATAAACAGCAATATAGCAGATTCACCAGCTATTGCTTGCTATTCTCCAGCTTGACATTTTCCATCTTTTCCAAAACAATGACTGGAGAAAATGACACCTCACAGTGTACCAGGGTAAAAGAAAGGATTGAAAATTCAGTAAACATTTTAAATCCTGAGCACAGACAAATCATGAATAATTTTTCCACCTTTGCATGAGTGCTTATATTACACTCCAGTATATGACTGACCCAGACTGGTCAGTGGCTGCTGATTATAAATCTATGTCCATAGCTAATATCCTTTATGTGTTCCAGTTTTATCTTGACAAATGTGTGTGCTCGTGTGTGTGTGTGTGTGTGTGTGTGTGTGTCGCCAAGCCTTAATTATACGTTCTCACAGCACCGTCTGCATCTGAGGATCAACTGATATCTCAGCCTCACCATTAAATTCTGCCTCCGACAGCACTTTTCCCTCTTTCCTTATAACACCAAACTGGGTCAAAATGAGTTATGAGTTATGTGTGTGTGTGTGTGTGTGTGTGTGTGTGTGTGTGTGTGAACATCTTTTGTACACACAGAAAGACTGTAATACAGAACCCCAATGTAAACAGCAGAATGCTGGAATGACACTTGAATGAGAAGAAGGATGAAAACACAAAAGGTACAGAAAATAATCCATCTTTTTTCACAATATTGTAAGCAACCTTTAGCAATTTTAAATAATCACTCACCATACACAAACAGTACATATTCATCACTGTTGGTCCCAAGATGGTTCCTTGCCTCACACCGGTATGTGCCATTGTCTGTTTTGTTGAGGTTTGTGATGATTAGTTCTCTGCCTTCCATGATCATTCGCTCAGCATCAGGAAGTACCCCACCATCTTTTGTCCATAACACTCGATCAGGTCTACAGCAATGAGTATGAGTATTTAGTCCCAGTCTTTCATCATGAGAAAGAAATTTATAACTCTGTATTGACAATGTTCTTCAATTTAATGTGGTAAATTATTTCATGCATCTCATTATAATTTTATATTTTAGAACTGCAAGTATAAGTAAAGGATGAGGAGCACCTAAATGCATATTATTTATATTTTAAATATATATTTAGTGATCACTTTAATAGCAACACCTGTAGATCTGCTGTTTCATGCATTTTCCAATCAGCCAATAATGTAAAATGCAAAAAAAAAAAACAACCAAACAAACAAACAAAAAAACCCTGCAGTTACAGGTCAAGTGCTTCAGTTAAGGCTCACATCAAGCATCAGAACAGGGTAAAAATTTCATCTCCGTGACTCTGACCATGGCAAGTTTGTTGGTAACAGATGCTTGAAGATTGGAAAAGTGTCACTTGGTCTATTCCCAATCTACAACTGTCCAGTGGAGTGACGTGGTTTTCTGCTGTTGTAGCCCACGGACCTCAAGGTGTTGTCCATTCTAAAGGCTGGTTATTTAAGTAACTGTAGCCTTCATACCAGCTCAAATAAGTCTGGCCAATCTCCTCTAACCTGTCCCATTAACAAGACATTTCCACCTGCAGAACTGCAGTTCACTGAAATTTTTTTTTTTTTTGGTATCATTCTGTTTAAACTCTAGAGACTGTTGTGAAAATAGCAGGACACCTGTTTCTGAAAAGTCACAGGACAGCAGTTTCTGAAATACTTAAACCAGCCTGTCTGGCACCAACAACCATGCTATGGTCACTGTAATCAAATTTTCCCCATTCTGATGTTGGATGTAGATGTGATTGGACGCATTAGTTGCAGCAACATGATCGGCTGATTGGAAAACTGCATGAATGAGCAGTTGTACATACGGTATGTTTCTAATAAAAGTGGTTAGTGGTATGAACATATTATTATGGGTATTATACTACAGCACTGTTTAATTCTTAATTCTGATTAGCCAGAAGGTAGCGAACATTTTCTATAACAGCAGCTCTGATGAAAGTGCTGGTTTATATGAATACACTGGCTTTACTCTCTTGTTTCTATAGCAAAAGGGACTTGTATGGCAGACAGTCCACATAAACAAACTTACACTTTTGGGAGGAGTGTTGGAATGACCTGAGTGCTTGCTATACCTTATGCTTATTTATTTAAAACCTACATGCTGTAAGTTTGGTATTCATAGTGGCAGTAAAAGTTACTGTCTTGCGCTTTATTATTATTTTGTGGGTGAGAATCTTCTAAAGGTCAGGCCTATAGCTTGGAAAGGTCACAGAATTCACCTTACTTAACAAACGACAAAATATCTGTAATTATTTAAGATTTAGCTCCGAAGTATAACTCTCCTAAATATCAAGGATTTATGATTTATTAAAACTTTCTTAATGTGGTGTAAATAAATAAATAAATTAATTAAAAAAAAAAAGATCCCCACTGTTCTCTGGAATTATTTGTACTCTCTAAACTGAAAACAGAATAAAGCTGTCAAGAAACGAACAGCTTCTTCATTCATGAATAACTTACAGGGGGTTGCCTTTTGATGTACACTCCAGTTTGAAGTACTGTCCTTCCTGTGGCACATTTAAGGAAGGAACGATCTTTACCCAAGGTGCATCTGTAGTGGAGAAAAACAGCTGAAATGAGAATTGGCAAAAGAGAATCGGTGCAGTGAGGCAAATCTGGGCCTAATATTTTTCATCATTCCTTGAATTATCCATGGAATATTCCCACTGAGATTGAAATCTTATTCACTGTAGGGGATGTAAAACTAATATATATATATATATATATATATATATATATATATATATATATATATATATATATATATATATATATATATATATAACAAATGTGCAGTACAAATGCATGGAAAAATACAAAGTAAAATAATGTTGGCATCAAGTAAAGATTAAATGGATTGCATGATCTGAAGGACATTGATTTAAAGGTTTAATCTTGAAATTTATTCTGAAGTTTTTCTTATATTATTATTATTAGGTGGCTATGAATTTATTACCAAAAGATTTTGTTGCAAAATAAAGTAAAAAAAAAAAATATATATATATATATATATATATATATATATATATATATATATATATATATATATATATATATAATCAGTCAGACAGTACTGGTAAAGCATATATTACACGATTGTTTGAAGATATGAAGTTCATCTTCAAGTGGTGAATGTATATATCATGAGTGAGCAAAGCAAATGAGTGGAAAATATTTTCAACATGAGAAGATAAACTTCATATCTTCGCGCCACCGTGTAATGTTCTTTATATTATATGGACACATCCACAAAAAAAAACAAAACAAAGTTAATCAAAAGAATTTTAATTTTGAACTCGTTTGTCATTTTGACAGTGCACATCAAGTCAGTGGGAAAACACTCTGAGTGACGTCATTGGAGTGAAATATCAGGAATTATTATACATACAGGCCACTTTTTCCATGGAATAAAAAAACCTTCTAACGGGTTTCATTCATTTGGTTTGATAGCATGCAATATTGTTATCATATCGCTTATCCTATGTGTATTACGTCACTCTACCCAATGGAGAATAAGCGTGCAATATTGTTATAGTATTGCATGTTGTCAAGACAGCATGAGGTCACATGTCAGAGTTTATGCGAATATCCAATGACAAAACTTTTCTGCTGCGCATGCACAGAACCATTTCTTTGTCCACCAGGAAAGAGAAAAGACGAGGCTAATCCAGTGCTACTGCTAGGATTAGCTATAATGGCATTAAGTACTAAATAACTAAACTGAAAACTGAAACTAAAGATACGCTGAACATCCGAAAGGCTATCAAAACTTCATTATATATTCTTCATGGATCTGTACTGTACAAGAGAAAAACATACCAACAAACATAAAAATCTGGAAAAGAGACATTTCAGAGATGTGAAACTTCTGTGCTAGTGAGTGACTGTGACAGTCTGTAAACAAACATGACCACAAGGTTTGCTTCGTTAAATATGGAAGATTTTGAGAGAAGGTGGAGAAGGTGGCTGGAAGGTGACCACACTGCAGCGCTAACAGCACTGAGTCACGGGTAAGCTAGCAATGGCCTTTGCTAATACTACTGATGAATGCTACACCGGCTGGAAGGTGACTGCACTGTCACGCTAACAGCACCGAGTCGCGGGGAAGTTAGCGTTTGCCTTTGCGTATGCTGATATGAAGAGAGTGTGTATGTGTAATAATAATAATATTGGCTAGCTTTTTTTCGTGATCTATCAGATATATTCCATTCAGCTACTCGTCTTTGACTCGTTCAGTATCATGCTAGCTGAATGGAATTTATCTGATATACCACTCAATGCCAGCCAATATTATTTAAATATGTCACTCAGATCTGTGATGTATTTCCTATGAAAAATGACAGTTTTTCAACCCGAGGAGATAAACTTCATGTCTTCAAGCCAAAATGTGATGTTCTTTTTATTATATACGGTAGACACATTGACAAACAAAAAGTACCCAAATTTATCAAAATAATTAATCAATTTCCTCACGAGTGACATATAGTGATTTATGTCATGGTTTTGCTTCTCCATGTCCCGGATTGATTGCTCGATCTATCTGTCTGTCTGTCTATCTATCAATGTTTTTTGTCTATAAATAAATATAAAAAGTTGAAAAACACAATTAAAATGTTTCATGCAAGACATATCTTCCCCTGCAAATTTCCATCTGGTGCAATTTTATACCCAATTACTTTTTCATATAAACCTCAGTAATGTTTTTGCAAAATATTAAATTACGACTCTATTAAAACCTCTTGCGTAGAACTTTGGCTGCTTGTCTGAAAGCATTTCTCGTCCAGTAATTTAATATTAGGCTTAGGGAAATCGGGAGGCTTTCAGATAATCTCTACCCCGAGATGCTACTCACAGTAGACCTCCAACACCTCTGTGACTTGGTGAGGAGTGGAGTTCAGGGCAATGTGCTCCACGCTGCAGGTGTATGCAGCGCCATCATCTTTCCGGTCCACTTGGAGGTATACAGTGCTTCTCACTGTGAAAGACCTGCCTGTGGCGTTCACCTCCTTCACACCTGAAACAACACACACCAACGAGAGCATGTCAGAATTCTGCCCTGGTTTATAGTAGGCATTCTTTAGTCCATACTTTACAGACCACATTCATTTCGATACTCTTATTCCATTAGTCAACAGAACAAAGCAGCAACTTGTAAGTCTACAAACCAATTGGGTCTTGGTTGAAACATTTGAACATTTGAAGAGTGTAAAGCACCACTGGTCATCTCCCACTCATCAGAGGGATATAGGAAAGGACACTGATACAAAACCGGTGTCCAGGATTTACACCAGAGACATTCCTATCAACTAACCATGAAAGCCATGGCTCAGCAAAATCATGAACGGCTGAGTGCAAACAGTCCCCTGGAGGGTCTTCTCCAAACAGTTCACTGCACAGTACTTGGACTTGCTCTCCCTCGCTCTCTTTATATTCACCCCCTCCCTCTCTCCCTCTCTCTTTCTCTTGCTCTCTCTAACACACACACACACACACACACACACACACACACACACACACACACACACACACACAGTGCAAACACAAATCTCCCCTGTCCTTGAAATTGTCATCCAAATCTCATCCTTGCCATCTAAACAAAATATTGATTTTATTTCTGCCTTTTTTTTTTTGCCTCCCCATTTTTGACATCTTTCGCATCTAGATAAGCATTGGTAAACAAGTGGTGGTCAAGTTTGACTCTGAGCGGGCAGCTTGCTGCATGGTGCCTACATGTATTGATTCATATCATCTATCTATAAGGTTTGAAATTGGTTTCTCCAGTTAAATCACCAGCAATTTATCAAAAGCAATTTGTCAATAGTTCTTAAAGAGACAGCTTGACATTTTGGAAAGGAATCATTTTAATCTACGTAACCACAAACTTATCGAATTCATGATGATGTCTGGTGCTATGGGTGTGCACTACCTGACCCAGACGTAATGAGTGAATAGTGAGCAACAGAGATTTGGATAAATACTTTGAATATCATTATGTTTTAAGCATATTTTTATATGTTAAATTAATTTAATTTTACTGTATATTTATTTATTTGGGGCGGCACGGTGGTGTAGTGGTTAGCACTGTTGCCTCACAGCAAGAAGGTTCTGGATTTAAGCGCAGTGGCTGGCGAGGGCCTTTCTGTGCGGAGTTTGCATGTTCTCCCCGTGTCCGCGTGGGTTTCCTCCGGGTGCTCCGGTTTCCCCCACAGTCCAAAGACATGCAGGTTAGGCTAATTGGTGGCTCTAAATTGACCGTAGGTGTGAATGTGAGTGTGAATGGTTGTTTGTCTCTATGTGTCAGCCCTGCGATGATCTGGCGACTTGTCCAGGGTGTACCCCGCCTCTCGCCCATAGTCACCTGGGATAGGCTCCAGCTTGCCCGCGACCCTGAACAGGATAAGCAGTTACGGATGATGGATGGATGTATATTTATTTGCAGTTCAATTATTTTTAATTGGTTTATATGGAGTTTAAAAATAGACAGAAGTCAAAATGTAGATTTAGATCCCTAATGAACAAATCAGAGATGACTGTGGCAAGAAAAAACTCCCTGAGATGACATGAGGAAGAAAACTTGAAAGAAACCAGACTAAAAAGGGAACTTTTGGGGGATGCCAGATAATTGGATTATCATTACAGTAGACTGTAGAGAAAATGCACCCAGTACTATATATGTTTAAAGGATACAGAACATTTATGATGATCATATTGCTAGTAGGAGTTCTGGGATGAGCATAAGACAATCTTTATGATGTTTACAAAGGTGCAAATCAACAGTATCCAGGTGAGATTATGCATTAATTCAAGACAGTGAGTTTTGGACTTAAAAACTCTTTCAGCATTTTTTTGGAGAGTGTAAAAACATATATGCACAATTTCTAGTTGAACTAAAGCTTTGCCGAAAGTGGCCAAGTTTTCATAATGTTTACTTTCTTTATTTTTTTGCACCGTATATTCACACAGCTAAAACTGAACTCGGGCGGCACGGTGGTGTAGTGGTTAGCGCTGTCGCCTCACAGCAAGAAAGTCCGGGTTTGAGCCCCGTGGCCGGCGAGGGCCTTTCTGTGCGGAGTTTGCATGTTCTCCCCGTGTCCGCGTGGGTTTCCTCCGGGTGCTCCGGTTTCCCCCACAGTCCAAAGACATGCAGGTTAGGTTAACTGGTGACTCTAAATTGACCGTAGGTGTGAATGTGAGTGTGAATGGTTGTCTGTGTCTATGTGTCAGCACTGTGATGACCTGGCGACTTGTCCAGGGTGTACCCCGCCTTTCGCCCGTAGTCAGCTGGGATAGGCTCCAGCTTGCCTGCGACCCTGTAGAACAGGATAAAGCGGCTACAGATAATGAGATGAGATGAAAACTGAACTCAGAATTAAATCTTTATATAAATGTGTGCTATTTGTTCTTTGTAGTTGCAGGAAGTTTGGGCCTTAAAGAAACTCAGACTGAACCTCGAGTATAACAGTGATTAAAGGCAGTGCGATCCATCACTTTTCAAAATACAATCTGAATGTAAAACAAAAGAGTGCAGACATGAGTATGCATTTTGTTAATAATGCAAACATGAATGAAATCCTTTTCACACAGCCTGTTTAAATGCTGTTGGCACCAACTTTAATCAGCAATAATGAGTCAAAGTTAAGTCATTTTGAGAAACATTCTGATTGTTTTGAGACAGCATGACATAATTTTGCTACCTGTAAATTTACTCATTAATCAGACATTGTAAATGGCATAACTGATGGAAACTGGCCTCTGCTAATGTAATACCTGCCATTTGGCTATACTCATTTGAAGTTTCATTCCTGAACTCATTTTCAGTCACAGAAACTTACATTGTAAGTACAAAACTAGACAGGGACACTCTAACGAGTGCAAACCCCGCCTTTTCCCTATTAAAATACATTGGGCGAAAATTTCGAAGTTCTGCCATGACCTTGTCCTTTGACCTCCAAAATTTATTGGTTTCCTTCCTGGGTGATTGGCAACACATGTACAAAATTTGGTCCAAATCGATCCATTGGTTCTTGAGATATCTTGCAGACACACAGACAGACAGACAGACAGACAGACAGATACACACACACACAGACTGACGCAGGTGAAAATAATAACCCCTCCGACTACTGTCGGCGGGGTTAATTAACTGTTAAGTATAAACACCCTACATTTTCCATCTAAAGGTAGAAATTTCATATGTAGAATTTTCAAATGACGTATATGCTGCTCTGGCTTTACCAGCCAGCATGCGACTGACCTTCAGTGCTGAAATGTAGTTGAAATAATGCCAGTTGTTGTTTCAACATTAAAAAAAAAAGTTGAAAAAACCTTGAATGTGAATGGTTGTAAAAGGTTAACAAATCCTTATAAATCAATGTTGAAATTTTAACAAGATCTACTCACCCATTTTGAAAAGTAAGCTTAAAAAAGTCAATGATGATTGACTTTTCAAAATTGAAAAAAAAATTCAACAGTGATTCAACCTTGACTCATGATTTTGAAATGCTGGCTTTTAATGCTGGTGTTACAGAGTAGATTTAGTCATCTACACTGGACATGACCACACACACAGATTATTTTTACTGCATTAAACGGCTAAAACTCTCATCTTATCTCATTATCTGTAGCCGCTTTTTCCTGTTCTACAGGGTCGCAGGCAAGCTGGAGCCTATCCCAGCTGACTACGGGCGAAAGGCGGGGTACACCCTGGACAAGTCGCCAGGTCATCACGGGGCTGACACAGACAACCATTCACATCCACATTCACACCTACGGTCAATTTAGAGTCACCAGTTAACCTAACCTGCATGTCTTTGGACTGTGGGGGAAACCGGAGCACCCGGAGGAAACCCACGCGGACACGGGGAGAACATACAAACTCCGCACAGAAAGGCCCTTGCCGGCCACGGGGCTCGAACCCGGACCTTCTTGCTGTGAGGCGACAGCGCTAACCACTACACCACCGTGCCGCCCGGCTAAAACTCTATTCTGTATATTTTTATACAAAAAACGTAATGAATTTACTCTGCTAATATAAAGAAGGTAAAAGTCATGAGGCTGATGTTGAGGGACAGAAGTTTGTGAAATTGACAGCACCAAAATTACTGTAGCAAGCTTTTACAATCTTTTGATCAAGAAACAAATTTATCATAAGTGATAAATACATACAGTATTATAGCACATACAGTAGATATTTAAGTATACAGGTAGTCGTCGACTTACGACCTATGCGACTTACGACCGATCGACTTTACGACCGTCTGGTTATGACTGGCAAGTATTTCCCAGCTGAGCTAGCTGAGCGTACGACAGTTTCTGCCCCAGCTCTCGGCAGCGCCTCTCGCCGCGTACAACAGTTTCCGCTCCAGCTCCAGGCACATGCGCAGTCTCTCTTGCGCTCCTTCGCACACTCAGACCCGTTGCAACAAGGTAGGCAGACTTGGCAATTGCCTAGGGCCCCAGCCCTCGAAGGGCCCCCGCTGCCGAACGACTGGTTATGTATTCATTCGCAATGACAACTTTTTGAGCGTGGCAGCGCAGCGCCTAATGACACTTGTTGAAATACCCTAGTTCCAAGGGGGGCCCCCTAATGCACAACAGTGCCTCCCTACATGCTTTGGCCGAAAAGTGCAATGACAGTCTGTTGTCAACCCCTCAATGCCCATCTCCGTCCAGTCAAGTGGTTGCAGAGCTCCGCGGCAAAAAAAAAACCCAAAAAATGAAGCGAAATTACCCCTCAGGGAGCCAGAAGAGAAAGAAGAAAAGGGAAGAGGAAGACAGAAAAAACAAGACACTGGTAAGTGAGAATGTACACACTAATTAATACCAAGCGGGTCGACAAGCAAATTTGGTAGCTAGCTTACGTTAATGGTAGTTATCTTGTAGACAGTGTTTATAACAGTGATGTAAACATTGTCATGCACAACAGGCTTACAAACTTGCAAGGACTGGCTAAAAATTATAATATGTGCCACACAAATAGGTGAAAGACTGTCAACTTCTCCCAGATTAACTTATTGTGTTTATCAAAATGTCAGAGTTAGTTTCAGCGAGCTGCATGGCTTTCATCAGAAGTAGCTAGTGTGTCGTGAGCATGAATGGAGTAGGACAGGGGATGGCTCACAAGAAAGCTCTTTTTTACATAAATAGGCTACGTTTGTGACCTTGGTCGGATATTAATGCAGTAATTCAGCTAAGAAACCCGAACTTTCTGCAAGGAAGCCCTGCTGCGATCAGCACTGCTAATGGCTACGACATGGCAAGTTTGCTTCGCTTGTGTCTCTGTATTGTTTTTGCTTCCATGGGAAGGAAGGACAGCCCTTGTCATTTTCTCTGATTCTAGTAACCTCTGCAAGAATTCCATGCATCATGACTGAACTGGAACGTGAACGTAATGCATAGATGATTACAATATGTGTGATGTTTATTTATTAAGTCTTCAGTGGGTAGGCGGCCATAAGGCCTTTCGTCGAGGGGGGGATAATTATGGGCCCCAGATCCCCCTTTGCCTAGGGCCCCCAAATAGCTTGAAACGGGCCTGCGCACACTCCGTCATACAGTTTCCGCCCCAGCTCCAGGCACATGCGCAGTCTCTCTCGCGCGCCCTCGCACACTCCGTCATACAGTTTCCACCCCCAGCTCCTGGTTTATGAAACGAACAAATCCTCCCGCCAGCCCGAGCGCTGCAACAGCTGATGATGACGTAGACGACCCACAGCCAAGCACCAGTGATGCCAGCGGTCACTAAATTTTGTATTTTGCTACGTTTTACATTTGTATTTTGGTATGTTTCAAACTAAAATGTTTTCTATTTTTCACACCTGTATTTCGTATTTTTTGTTTTGCACATATTAAACGAATTGTACTGTACGCAGTGTAGCATGCAGTGTTTGACTTAAACCAAATAATGAGCCAAGGTAATGAAATAAGAAAATGTTGATAAAATAAGACTTTAAGATGATTACAATATCATTACACATCACAATATACTTACGTCATTTAACATAGGCCGACTTACGACCAGCTCAGTTTACGACCGGTCAGTCGTAATCAAACGCAATCGTAAATCGACGACTACCTGTATATTTATTTATACAGTAGATATTTATTTAACAAGTTGGTGCATTTTTGAAGTTTATGTTTGTGAGTATTTATTAATTTTATGCTATGTTGTTTATTCTATGTACATTGAACAACTGTGGAACTGTCTGAAACACAAGCTGCAATTTGCACCCCACCTCCGGAACAGACACGCTTCACACTTTCTATTTGAGGATCATGTTCTTTGAGTTGCTCCAAAGTGTCTTTCATTATAATATCACCACCCACTGTTATGAGTTAAAATGTGCGGTCACTTGTTTGAGAAAGAGAGAGAGAGAGAGAACACAGTGTCTTGATGACTTATTCCACTGGGCTGTTTTCATTAAATACAGGCATAATACCTTGCAGGAGCATCTTGTATAATGAGCAAGGTAAAACTGGCACAACTAAAATTAGTAAACAGGAAATGCTTATCTAGTTGTATCGCTCTCCCACTGGGACCCATCTTGAGATATGCTAAGAGTTTCCAAAATTGCTTGCATATACAGTACTGCACTGCAAGTTTGACCAAAGTTGATTTCTAACGACAGTATGTGCCAATCTATAGTACTTCAGATCTATCAAATTCTCAAATTTCCTTCATCCCTCTGTGTTATATATTTATCTGAGCTTTGACTATGGTGCTACAGAGATATCCTCTCCTCTACACCAGATTTGATCACGGATTCTTTTGAAAACTAGTGAGTGACATAGAGGCAGGATGTGATGCTGTGCTGCAGCATAGTGCTGGATTTTACTGCATGCTACGTGAACACCATTTCTGAGTCAGGAGCGCTTATCTCAGTCTCAGGCCATCAGTTACTCATGCTCCATCAACCATTCGCCTGCTTAAACCCTCAGTGAAATGCCTAGACCATATTTCGCCATCTCCGCAGGGTGGATGTGCCCATTCAAGTGAAAATAATTCCTATCCAGTACCTTCAACTTTAGTGTAATGCTCTAAAACTCTGTTGTAATTTGACTCATAAACTCACATAAATGGCTCAAAATTTTACCTTAAACATGTGGTCGGTGGTTTCAAAAGTTCAGAGTTATTCTAAGTAAATCACCAGTGCAGTGCTGGACTCAGCTATGCAATGCTACGTATCTCAGAGTTTATAGTCCGTGTCATTTGTTCTCATTAGAACCAAAAAGATTTTTAAAAAACGAACAACAATGAGTTCCTAGGATAAGCCCCTGATTTAATAAGACCCCAAATAACAAATACTAATTTGCATGTGTGTATGTGGGTGTGCTGCAGGTGACTTACAAAGAATGAAGTGACATGCAAAGTAGGAGGAGGAACCAATATATAAATTAAGTTTTTTGGTGCTATTATTGGGTTTCACGTGAAGTCACATCCACCTCATTAGTTATTCAAAACTTTAGCTGGTGGTCTACCAAAGCTCAGTTGACAAAGCGTTTGTACGGAGAAAGTGCATTGCTCGCCTGAAAAATGCCTTACGCTTGCGTTGTTTTAGGTTGTTCGAATCGATCAAACCGTGAAACTGATAAAAGTTTCTTCAAGGTTTCCCGTGAACTAATAAAAAAGGGTGAACGAACACAGGATTTCACAAAAAAGACATCAAGAAAGGTGGCTTTTGAACCTCTCACTGAAATTGAAAGAAGCCGAGTCGAAGCATGCTCGAATTTGCAGTGATCACTTCGTGAAAGGTTTGTATATCCTTCTCAGCTATGTCCTTCGTGTTTTCCAAGTACTTTTCTTGCTATGTGTCATTATTTTATGGCATGTTTTTTTAGTCACGAAGCGCTGAAGTCCCCAGCTGTTTCTTTGTTTACTCCTCACTTCATGGCCACCATCCTGAAAACAACACGTGCCTCACTTTCTTTAACAGGATGTCATAGCGGTCTTTTCAATGAGTCTTTCAGCAAGTGCACACAATCAAAACAACCATGAATAATAAAGTCCATATGCATGAAGGTTGCGACAAAATTCTTACCCAGCCATACAGTTACAATGCGCCGTAATCGCTTCTCCGTCTTGTTTAACTAAGATCCAGGTCTTTAAAGGGGTTTCTGATGATGTTTGTGAATGATTTACCTGAGAGATAAGAGCCAACACAAGTGAAAATCAAGCGAACTGTTGTTTGTTTACACCTCAACTTGCAGCGCTTCGTTGTAAAGACGTGAACGAAAAGCTTAAAAAAAACATAAAGTACTTACACGGGCAAAAACAATACAAGATTCATTCAGCAGTGACTTGATACTGAAGTCCTTTACCCAGCCACATACAAAAAAAAGTTGTAAGCCTCCATACCCTTCCACACTTTCATCTGTTTTGCGGTGTAGAAGGACGTCTGCAACACCAGATAGTTTGAGATGTCGGGGAACTCGACTGAAGGGTAGTTTTCAAGATCGTATGACAAATCCTTCTTTCCCAGACTGTAGGGGTCGATTCCATTGTATACAGCAATCTTCTGAATATATCTAAAGCGAGCAGTGGCTTCTAGATTACGAGCATACGCTGATAAGTTATCACTAGTTGTTTGCACTATGGCAGCTGTTTTGGTTTGCTTGACCACCAGCAGTTTTTCCGGAAGTGAAAATGCTAAGAAAAGTCACGTGACTAAAACCCAAGAATTTGTACTTGGTAGCTGCAGCAAGTCCAGATCTCAGAGATTCCAGTGGGAAGTAAACTGAAATTCAAATATAACTGCAATTAAAGGTGGTGTGGTACGTTGAAAACTGTTCAGTGATATGAATGTTGTAGGTATTAATAGTGCATTTTGTTAATAATGTAAATGTAAATGAATTCCTTTTCACAGGCTCTGTTTAAATGCTGTTGGCCTCAGAGTATACGTAATATGAAACCAGCTTTAGTACAGCAATAAATAAGTCGCCAGGTCATCACAGGGCTGACACATAGACATAGACAACCATTCACACCTACAGTCAATTTAGAGTCACCAGTTAACCTAACCTGCATGTCTTTGGACTGTGGGGGAAACCGGAGCACCCGGAGGAAACCCACGCGGACACGGGGAGAACATGCAAACTCCACACAGAAAGGCCCTCGCCGGCCACGGGGCTCGAACCCGGACCTTCTTGCTGTGAGGCGACAACGCTAACCACTATACCACCCTACATTAAACATCTCATCTCATCTCATTATCTCTAGCTGCTTTATCCTGTTCTACAGGGTCGCAGGCAAGCTGGAGCCTATCCCAGCTGACTACGGGCGAAAGGCGGGGTACACCCTGGACAAGTCGCCAGGTCATCACAGGGCTGACACATAGACACAGACAACCATTCCCACTCACATTCACACCTACGGTCAATTTAGAGTCACCAGTTAACCTAACCTGCATGTCTTTGGACTGTGGGGGAAACCGGAGCACCCGGAGGAAACCCACGCGGACACGGGGAGAACATGCAAACTCCACACAGAAAGGCCCTCGCCGGCCCCGGGGCTCGAACCCAGGACCTTCTTGCTGTGAGGCGGCAGCGTTAACCACTATACCACCATGCCGCCCTACATTAAACATAATTTAGATAAATTTACTCAGTAGTTAGATAGGGTAAATACCATAATTTTATCTTTAACTGATGGAAATAGGCTTCTACAAATTTAATACCTGCCCTTTGGTTGTAGTAATCTGCAGTTGGTGTTCCCAATGGGACTTTCAGGCTTAGTAAATTGCATTGTTGGTGCAAAATTAATTGTTTTGCATAAACACCACCCTACATTTTGCACCTAAAGGTACAAAAATCCAAAATTGTACATTCATTAAGGCAAATGTGCTAAACAACTATTTTGCTGATGTGAAAGGTGCCATCCTCTGTAGACCTTCCATTTGTAAATGTGTTTGCATGCTTTTCTTTTTTTGCAGGTGTTAACCTTTGGTGGTGTTACCCTAGCAGTCTGAGAATACGGCTATGAATCTAGAAATGTGAAACTGTGTCCTACATAAAATTCTTAGCAGTTTTGTGATTTTGTAGTCATGTCTAAAAGCTCACTGGAGAAATTCCAGTACACTCAGTAAATCTCACAATGTGCTGGAGTAGATTGGTATGCAGATGATGTACTCTAGCTGGTCCAGACCACCCATAATGCATTTTGATGTTTGAGAATAAGGAGTAGGTCACCATTTCAGTGACAGTTGTAATACCAGATGATTATGTGCCATTGTGTCCTTAAGCCAGGTACTAAACCCCAAACCCCCAAGTTTCTCCGACTGGCCTGTCAAAGTAATCGCTACTTTTTGTGGATATTGGATTCATCCAAGTGAATAAATGTCAACCTTTTAGTTCAGTGCTCCCTCAGGACCAAGACTGGTGTGAAAATGTGAAACTATGCTATGTGTCAAACAGGGCTGAATTATCAATGACTGTTTGTATACCTTGCACCTCTTTGTCATTTCTGAACCATCGGATGTTGGCAGCTGGTTTGCTTCCAGATGTTATGCATGTAAGCGTGACATTTCCTCCTTCCACAGCAGGTCTTGTGAAGCCAGTGATTTCTGGTTTCTCTGGCACTCCTGAAAAAAAAAAAAAAAAAAAAAAAAAATATATATATATATATATATATATATATATATATATATATATATAAAACTTGTCTATTAGTTTATATAAAGTACACACATGCACTGTATACTTGTGAAGTCTTGCCAACCTATATGTTCTTTGCCATGTATACTGCTACTGTTATTCCTGTGTTTTGACCCTTGCCTTGACTCTTGACCTCTTTCTGGATTTTGACCTTTTGTTCAGATCATCACCTTTCTGTGCTTGACCATTGCTAATATAGTGTACTTTAAAAGCTAGTTAATGGTATACCACAAGTGAACAGTGCATACTAAATAAATAAAAAATGTCCCTTTGATTGTATTTATTTCTGAAACTGTATGACGATCTTGAAGAAACCAAGAGTTACACAAATAAATGTTCCTGGACATTGATCCTCACCCATTTTCTGAGTCATGTATGTTACAGTGTGTTTTTGGCAATAGCCTTTAAAAATGAATATTGTCCTGGGAATTTATTGTACATCCCAAGAAAGGAAGTCATAAGCCTACATCCACTGGATTTATTACAAAAACAGATCAAGTGATAGATCAGGTAGTCAGATTAATGTAGAACATTAAAAACACAACCACCACAGCACAACAGGTGGCTCCATCTAAAAATATGAAATATCCTCTCTTATTCTTTCATATCTGTCCCTGCTGCTGCCAGAGGGATGCTTCCACCAGGAATCCATAAGCTCCATCAGGGCCAGCTTGAATTCACTGAAGCAGATTTATGAAGAAAAGTATATGATCTATGACAACATTTACCCAGAACAGTGAGGAAAGCCTTGGAGGTCTTGATGGGCATGGTGAATAGTGAACACGTGTATTGTCCCTCATCTGAAAGAGCCACTTCACTGATGCTGATGGTCAGCTCCTTCCATGAGGCTCGAATCAGCTCAATCCGGTTGTCCCTCAGGGCTACAATGGACAGACACACAAATGTTAATGAATCACATTGACCAATCAGGAAATATAGTGCCCTCAGAACAGGGTAATGTCTTGAACAGGTTTTAAAACAGTGGCTAGATATAGAGCTCTACAAGAATTAGCATTACTAACTTTGAACGTTACAAACACCAAGTGTTCATTACATATTGAAGACTGATATACATGTATTGTTATCATTTGTTAATTGGATACAGTATTAGAAACTGTTGCATAATCTGCAGCGAAGCACTCTGTAGGAGATAATTTGCTTCAAGGCAGGCAGCTTATCATCAGGGCAGCTCAGTTTGAACTCCTCCACATTCCAATTTTTGCAATTTAGCCATTGTGAATAAAACAGCACATTCTCAAGGGCCCTCTGAGGCTGAGGAGTCCTACTGATAAAAAAAAAAAAAAAAGACCAGCTGGATCCTCACTCATGCTCAGAAGCATTATCTTGTGCTTGTATAGTCTGCAGAATTAAGAGCTCTTATTCTGATAACCTATAATTTCTTATAACCTCATTTCAGCTCCCTGTTGTGTCCAACAACAACTCATTGAGAGTCATCCTACGAAATGTATTGAATTTCCAGACACAGCTTTGCTTAATTGAGATTCACTCTTTGAGGCTGTTTAGACATTCTCGTACTTAGGATATCTATTCAGAGAATTTCATTTCCCTGCCTGCATATGAAATAAAAAAAAGAGAGAAAAAGTAATTTGTGCAAACCCTGAAATGAGCATTAATGCTGTATCCCAAACACAACACAACTCCTTTTAAGACAGTAGCTTTTTGAGAGATGAATCTGAGGGATGTGTCTGTTTGGATACTGCCTAAGAATAGGGGTTTATGTGAGATGGCAAATGCTGGAGGGGGTTTTGGAAGCAAAGGCAGCCTAGGCAGATAAAGACGAGAAGCAAGGTGATCAGGTGTGAGTGAGCTCAGCACAAGACAGAGCTGCATTGAAGCCCAGAGAGACAGAAACAGAGCCCATCAAAGCCTTGGAGCAGATGACACACTTCCTCTGGCCCACATCCTTCTATCTCTCTCAGACACAGAGAGACAAGGAAACAGATGAGAGAATAGCATCCCTTGTTGTTTCCAGAAATCACACTAACACATGCATACACACAGAACAGAAAGTTGATTATAAGCCTTGCTGTGGCTCAAGTCGCTGTTTGTGCTGCTGGCAAATGATAGCAGCTAAATGTGGAAGATGTAGAACTTTTTAAAAAATATTCAAATAACACAAAGATAGCATGCTGGGCAAGTGGTTTAACAGAAGGTACAAGACTTGAGATTTATGATGGAAAAGTGCCTGTAGTAACAGAAATGTTCTTGAAAAAACGGTGTTAGAAAATACTGGATTTTGTCAGAATTCCATAATAACTTAAAGATGTACCACAAAACGCCAAATCTTATGCTGTCTTGTTTTGACACAGTGCGGTTAAGCTCAGCTCATTATTGTAAATCCACTGATGAAGTATACTATATACAAAGGGTTTGAATAGCCCTAAAGACAAATGTTATCAATTCAACCCAGACCAACCAGAGCTGGGGGAAAAAAGAAAAAAAAATCCTCCCACCATAAGGATTGAAATGCCCAGACTTAGCTATGATCTGTCACAATATCAGTGAAGTGCCAGAACCCGACAAAGCTCTTTCTTTAACAGAGCTTACAGAAGTCAAAATGATGAAATGGTTGGTATCAGGCATCCTCCTGGTTTCCTCTGTGCCATTTACTGCATTGAGAGAACATCATAAATCCAGAGAGCTGACCTTGTGTACTCTACCTCTGTCTCTCTGCCGATGAAAGTCTCACATCTGAACCACAGATATTTCAGTGCTCCCTTAAGGCCTGGCTAACATGAAAACTACCTGATGCTGAAGTAGCCATACACACGCATACAGTATGTTCTTCCATAAATGCACTGTAAAAAATGATTTGTTGTTTTAACTTAAAAAAGTTAGTGTCCGGGCTGCCTTAAAATTTTGAGTTCATTGAAATTCATATAGTAAGTTAAATTGTTCACCTCACTGTGTTAACTTACGGATTGTTTTACAATCAGGGTACAAAGTTTGTGTCACAGGGGTCCAAAATTCAAATTGATTCAAACTGGTTCTTGTACCAGTTTTTAAGTGAAGGACAAGTTAAAGAACAGATTTCAGGTAATTTTTTGACATGTGTATGGTAGTTTTGTGTAATCTGCTATAAGATGGGAGAAACAAATGAAGTGATTCTCGGAGAGGACATTTTTTTTGACAATTCAGAATCCACTACTTCCATAGTGCTTTTAAATATAAGGCTGTAAGCTTTGTGTTAGTTGTCTCTAATATTTATGTCCCAATATCTTGACCACATTTTAGGATGAAAATAATCATTTTAGATCTATGTTATTTTATATTGAAAAATTAGCTGTCTCGGAGAGGACTTTTACACAATTACATACTAATTTGATCAAAATAGTCTGAAAACTTACTGGCATTCAACATTAAAACTTAACTATGTTTCCAATGATATGGAACCAAATATTTGTTTTATGGTATAAAGAATGATTTAAGTGCATCCCTTTTGGAGCTACCTGTGGTCAACAAAGCACTTTTTCTAAATGACACGAGTAATTTTGCTAAATATGACATATATTGCCATACATTCACCAAAAATAACGTTATCACCAATTTTTTTTTGCATGGTAAATAGAGCTATCACAGGGCTACAATAAACAACCAAGTTTATTTAGTCAAGCCTTTTGATATTGAAGATAATAAGTGTTAAATGTGATTTTTAGCTTGCGTACCCTGATTGTAAAACAACCCTTACTATATTAATTTCAATGAGCTCAAAATTTTAAGGCAGCCCGGATACTAACTTTTTTAAGTTAAAACAACAAATCATTTTTTACAGTGTCTTAAATGTTTTTCCTTCTCAGAGCTGATAAATATTGATTTTACTTATAAAACCTTAAGGCCAACACTGACTGACATGCACCCTGTGACGAACATGGAGAAGAGTATATCTATTACATGTTTTTGATCATTTAAAAAAAGGACAAATATAATATACAAGGTAATATAATATACTGAACATTATCATCTTGTGCAAATGATGAACATCTCAGCTGAGGAGTGTCAAAGCTTCTCATGTTGGAATCTGGACTTGATCTATACTTGTGCTGCCAAAATCACACCATAAAATGCCAAAAGAGGGAGTCCAGCAGTGTGGTGGTGTCTTTTCCAGTGCAGCTGGCATATTGGTCTGGGTACTAATGTGTTTAGAGAAGCCAAGAGCTTCCCTCTGTGCAATTAGACAGCTTTAACTGCTGCCTGCAGACGGTCAGTGCATGTGCAAGAACTGATGATTACTGGAATCCAGGCTCGTTGTTCTTGCTGCAGACAGGATGCCGCTACCCTAAAACACTTACAGCCAGTCAGCACTTTGCTGCAGGTGGCCAGTGATCATAGGTCAAACAAGATCCAAAACCATGGTGTGTTGATCGGAAATGGGTTCTTTAAATAAGTAAATACAACACACACACACACACACACACACACACACACACACACACACACACACACACTCTATAAGTGCCTGTCAAGTGTGTACTAAAATACATATTTCTATGGGCAGCACGTGGGTGCAGTAAGTAGCTTTGCTGCCTCACAATTCCAAGTCAATCTTGAGCTTGCGTTAATGTCTGTGCATTTCTCATGTACCCCCTGTGTTCATGTGGATTTTCTCCAGGTTCTCCTACAATGCATGTGCGCAAGGTGCCCTGAAATGTACTGGCATCCTATCCGGGGTGAATTCTCCTTCCTCGCTCACAGAGTTCCTGGGATTTGTTCCAGATCCACAATGGCCCTAACCATTCACTCATTCAAATATGGTATTGTTTCTATAGTAACAACTCATTCACAGGAACGTCTATGGTGACACTAAGTATAAAGCTGTGCTTAAAATAAACAGATTAAAATATGCTGTTTTTTAACAAAGAAAAATGCATAATCATTGATATAAACTTTCTGCAAGGTGATGTTTATTTAGCATTGATTGAAGGTGTCTCCAATGTCAGCATTCTGTAATAGTCAGAGGTAAAGCTGGAACATTTTGTCCGTTGTGTTTTCTCTGTAACAAGCTGCATTTTTATTGCCTTATTAACTTCAAGAAAAAATAACAGGGAACAGAAAATGACCGTTCCTCTTCATGTTGGGCTGCATTACACCACCTCTTGTTGATTATTTTCCTCTAAAAGCATGCCTTGTCATGTTGTATTCCTTAGTTACTGTGCGCCAGTAACAATAACTAACATAATAAATCTGACATCTGCCTCAGAATACACTTCAAACTTTCAGCAGTTAGGGAAAGAAAAAAATCCCCTTCTCTTCAGCAATGGATCTCAGGGGTTTTATATCTTTCCCACTGAATATTAAAGTTTGTTCTTAAAACATGCTTGTTATGTCCACTTTTGAACATAGTGTCCATAAACAATCTATGATATGGGAGGTGGATGCAACCTGACAGGATATCTCAAGATATCTGAAGTCCATGGCTCATGATGAGGTTCTGGTTGCAACAACTTGGACATAAATCATCCTTTTTTAAGTCCAAGTTGAATCAATCCCTTAGTTGCTATTCTACAGAGAAGAGAGTAGGTTACCTTTGGTGTAGATCCTCTCAAACTTTCTCCCTCATGTTGTCTCAGCAAGTTTTGATTGCCACTGTCGCATCTGGTTTACTCATTAGAGATGTAGATCTAATCTGGATTTCTGTAAAGCTGCTTTGTGACAATCCCTACTGAAACACTCAACAAATAAAACTGAATTTAATTGAATTTAATATTATGGGTATAAAGCAGAGTACTAGATACCTCAAGGCAGAAATGTGACAGAATATCTATGTCCAACTCAAAATAGCAGGGATGAATCACAATAAGTTGAGTGAATAAATATTCTGCGCATGGCTGATCTGATGAAGCAAATGAAACTGGACTTGGTGAACCTCAGTCGTTTTAGGCCTTTTTTTATGCTAATATATCACTTGTTAAAATATATGCCTGCAAGCGATGTAAATTTTAATTCCATGGTAAGCTGCAAACTACTAATAATGTACATGCAAATAAGCAAAATGTTTTATTATACCTTGAATGTTATGGTTAAATTATTATTGTATGACATTGCGATTTTAAAGAGAGCTGTCAGTAATTTATGACAGTACCAGTCAAAAGTTTGGACACACTCATTACTATGAATGAATAGGTCTGTTCAAACTTTTGACCGCTACTGTGTGTATTTACCATAGAATCACAGGGTGTCCAACTGGACATCTTGACATATGCATGATTTTCTGCCTAAGCCTTTTCAAAATGTTTCTAATGCATTATCCATTATCAAATTATCCAACCAATTATCCAAACTATCCATAGTGACTAAAATCTCATCTCATCTCATTATCTGTAGCCGCTTTATCCTGTTCTCCAGGGTCGCAGGCAAGCTGGAGCCTATCCCAGCTGACTACGGGCGAAAGGTGGGGTACACCCTGGACAAGTCGCCAGGTCATCACAGGGCTGACACATAGACACAGACAACCATTCACACTCACATTCACACCTACGGTCAATTTAGAGTCACCAGTTAACCTAACCTGCATGTCTTTGGACTGTGGGGGAAACCGGAGCACCCGGAGGAAACCCACGCGGACACGGGGAGAACATGCAAACTCCGCACAGAAAGGCCCTCGCCAGCCACGGGGCTCAAACCTGGACTTTCTTGCTGTGAGGCAACAGCGCTAACCACTACACCACCGTGCCGCCCAGTGACTAATACGGTACTACATATAATAATATACTAATATACTAAATCACACTTATTTTTTGGCTAAAAAAAAATTCTAGTCAATAAACTTCTCGTTGCAATTTGTGTGTCTGACAGTGCCTCTGCACATGTTTAAATTCAACCTGAATAACAGGTTTTAGAGGCTTTTTATCCATTAACTTATTAACCAACTAGAGAGAAATAAAACGCTAACTTAATGGAATTAAGGTTTCCCTTTCTTAATGACAGATTTAATGCTGTTTACCAGAAGACTTTTTAAAATGTCATACAGCACTTTATATTTTATTTGTCTGTTGTTAATGGTGTAACAAGTCCATTAGGAATCCATTTAGCTCTGTGTAAGATAGAGAACTTTAAAATAGCCAATTACTGTCAGTATGAGGGGAGGCAGTAGGCTACGATGGTTCTTTAAGATACTAAATTCCGAATTCGTATGAACAGCGGCATATTTCACTAATTTTGTTGTGCTGACTAGTCTGAAAAAAAATGGACATACATTATGGAGGCAAATGTATTAATCAGGTGCTTTATAGAAAGCAATAAGCAGTGTGCGGCATTTTGAACAATGCCACTGTTGCTGTTCCTTTACAAATATTTAATATCATGAAAACAGCAAAGGCTGGTAGGGGCATGGAATGGATATCTGCAACATATAATCTGATGTGGACTCCAAAAATGAAACCTTATATTCATGTCTTTTTATCAAAAAAGATAAGGTTTCATTTTTGGTGTCATTATCAGATCATTTAGTCTGAACAAACATCTTCAAGCTGATTATTTTGGATTTTTGCGAAACTGAGTACAGTATAACATGGCCACCAATGGTTGTAAGAAAAATACACAGATTTGCATGAAGAAGAGAGGCCATGGCTGATTTCTTTCTAGTCCAGACTGTCGATTCAAACAGCCTTCAATGTCAGTCATGTCAGATGAGTGAAACGCCCCTTAGATAAGATCTTCATGTGACTCGCTATTTTTCATCCATACATCAGTAACACATCAATAGGAGTGATTTGAGAAGTTTGCCTCACAAAAATCTTGGTATTGTCATTGATGAGACATTGTGACATAATGCATTGCTCAACCTTAATAATATCATTGTTAATAACACAATATCATTATAATAGCATTGGTATTGGGAGATGTTAGACTTTACCCCTCCCATCTAATATCACAACGAGCCATCATCTCATCTCATTATCTCTAGCTGCTTTATCCTTCTACAGGGTCGCAGGCAAGCTGGAGCCTATCCCAGCTGACTACGGGCGAAAGGCGGGGTACACCCTGGACAAGTCGCCAGGTCATCACAGGGCTGACACATAGACACAGACAACCATTCACACTCACATTCACACCTACGGTCAATTTAGAGTCACCAGTTAACCTAACCTGCATGTCTTTGGACTGTGGGGGAAACCGGAGCACCCGGAGGAAACCCACGCGGACACGGGGAGAACATGCAAACTCCACACAGAAAGGCCCTCGCCGGCCACAGGGCTCGAACCCAGAACCTTCTTGCTGTGAGGCGACAGCGCTAACCACTACACCACCGTGCCGCCCAGCCATCATTGTATATAAATATAATATAAATACGACTATAATGCATGTATGTTAAATATATTATGGTTAGCTGAGTATCTGACTTTTGCACAGACTATTATATTTATAAATATGTTCATACATACACTCACCGGACATTTTAATAGGAACTTGTTCTTGATTCTAAGATTCCTGTTCTTGGCTGGCAGAAGTGGAAGCCAATGCACTCTTCTGCTGTTGCTGTTGCTGAGATGCTTTTCTGCTCACCACAGTTGTAAAGAGTTGCTATGAGTTATTATATCCTTCCTGGCAGCTCAAACCAATCTGGCCATTTTCCTCTGACCTCTCTTATCAACATGGCATTTCCACCCACAGAACTGTCGCTCACTCAGTGTTTTTTGTTTTCCACCATTCTGTGTAAACTCTAGAGACTGTTGTGCGTGAAAACCCCAGGAGATCAGCAGTTTCTGAAATACTCAAACCAGTCCATCTGGCTCAAACCAACACCCATGTCACAGTGAAAGTCACAGAGATGACAATTTTTCTCGTTCTGATGTTTGAAGTGAACATTAACTGAAGCTCTTCATTTGTATCTGCATGATTTTATGCATTGTGTTTCTGTCAAGGGATCGGCTGATAACTGCATCAAACAGCAGGTGTATGGGCTATCCTAATAAAGTGGCTGGTGAGTGTATACAATACATACCGTACGTATATTCATTCTGTTGGTGATTTCAACTCAAATAGCTGGCTCTCTATAATGAATCACATTTAAACCATAGATCTGATTAATTATATTCTTCACTAACCTCATGGCTCTCGAAGCATTTTGCTTTGTCTTAATCTCATATATATAATCATCACTTATTCTTACATTGTAAATGGTGCACTTTATGACACTTCACACATAAGATCCCATATAACATGCACTAATTTGCATGTGCCACGGGATAAGTTGTGCTTGCAAATAATGAGCATGTTGCAGGTGGAAGAATATGACATGCAAAGTAGTAGGAGGAAAAATATGCAAACTTTGCATATGCTATTTCTTCTTGATAGCCATGGTGAGTTTAGGTCTCTAAGAGACTCCTGCATATGAAAACAGAATGTGAACCTTGCCACACATGTATAATTACCTATCCAGCATACCACCAATTAAAAGTAGTGAGAAGCATCAACAAACTATTCAAAATTGAATATGAACATAAAAATAAAAGAACATTTCTTCTACTCATAGCAAACCTTTGAATAAAAACCTTTTCAAAGGCTCTATTTAAATGCTGTTGGCAATTAGAGGCAGGGATGTGCAGTGAATATGAAATATAAAACTAACTTAGCTATACTAATATTTTGTCATTCTATAGTATGGTATGAGACCATACTAACACAATTCTAACTCACTAATCCTAAACACTGCTAATGTTTTGGTTATCTTCCTTCTTTTTTGCTATTGTTCTTATCAAATTATACAGATAATTTTTGAAATTAGCCTTCACAAGTGTATATGTATGTTTATGTCAGTTCTCAGAACGGATTTACGGATCTAAGTGTCATTTAGCCCTATGAACACTTCACATACAGTATGTAAATCTTTACAATTTTTTGAAAAATATTTACACCAAGATGAAGGTGACAGTGAAGGTGGAAAGCAGTTAATCCAGGTATATTTGCTTTGAATGACAATGTAAATGTGCTCTTGTCCTTGCTCTAAAGAGAGCATTGTATGCTAATTTTTGTTTTGCATGGTAATTGAATTTTTGCTCATAAAATCTAATGCACCATTCAAGGCTGTCTGAATCTCCTTGGCTAATGACCAGTTTAACAAGTCCATTAATGCAGTAATTTTGAAGATAACAACATTCTAATTGCCCCAGGCCAATTAAGAGCTCACTCTGCATTTGACCTTTAGCAGTTGTGAGCTGAACGTTTCTAATGAATGCCAGGAAGCGTTTGAGTGGCATCAACATTTGAGATATGCTTTTAAAGAACAAGGCTTAACCCAAGCTCATTCAGAGCAACTCTCCTAAATTAGGCCTGTACTTCATACGGATTCACACAATGACTTTGTATTATGCTCCAGACCTTTCACTTCACATCTTAAAGTGTAGGTATTCATCTGCATTTACATCTACCTCCATCCATTATCTCACAACTATTTAATCTTAAAATTACACAGCAGTTATTCAGCACCTATTGCACACTGCAATAACAAGCACTTTACATCGCTCATTAAAAGTGTAAAATAAATTTCAGACAGATTTTGCAGGTGTTATTTTCTCCTAAACAGGACACAAACAGACAAACCGTAAATCACATTGAGCTGAGCAACAGTCTAATTTGTGTTTTGTGTGTGTGTGTGTGTGTGTGTGTGTGTGTGTGTGTGTGTGTGTGTGTGTGTGATGAATCATACGGTAAGTTGGCTACACATTAATAGCGGAACACTAAGGGAGACATATGGAATGCATTGATTTTTTGCACGGTGGTAACTCATCATGGCGGTGCTTCTTTCAGTGTACAGCCTAATGGTTGTAAGGTAAGATGGATGAGTGCGCTCTCGTAGTACACACACTAACCACAGTGGTCAACAGCACCATGTCTTGGGCAGTCTGTAGATGCCATGGTATGGATATCCTATCAATGCATAATTCATGAGAAAAGGAAAAGTCCCAAGAGTAATTTATTTGTGTCTTCATCTGATCAGCAGTACGAGCAAAGTGGCTTGTAGCTAGGATTGATTTTAGTGCAGGTTTCAGCGAGGAACAACACCTCCACATGTGTTTTGTAAGGGACACACAGACATGCATACACCCTGACTCTACACTTTGAAGCTGGCACTTTGCTGAGTAGGTTGTTGTCAGATTTAGACCTTGTGTAGGTGTTGCCTCACCTACATGAATGATAGTCAGGCCAGAAGCACAGTAAGGGGATGAAAGAAAGTGAACTAGTCATCTCACCTCTTCTCCATTGGTATAAAACAAAAGCAGGAACACTTTACTTTAAGGCTTCTTTAACTGATATCATTTAACACATTAATTAGCATGAACATACCATTAATGCAAGCTTTTTAAACACCATAAGTAACATTTCCAAAGTATTTTGTATTAATTGATTTTTTCATTATAAAGCAAATGCCAAATAATGAACACCTGCATAAACTGACATTCAATGAAAATACCATCAATGAAAAATAATAATCCACAGTGATCAATGTGAACCCACCCCCTTTTATGTTAACTTGCAAAATTCAAACGTGAGGTTCAAAAGCAAGTTGTTATATTTATAACTGTAATTCAGTGAGTTATAAACATTTAATAATATTCTGTGATATAATTTTTTGGTAAATTATGTGGACTATATAGTCATGGATTGAACACTCAATAGTAGTCAACCCTGCATTTCATTAACATTTAAAATAGGGTGGAAACAGTACAAAGAAAGTATAGATAATGTGTCAAATTCTTACTCAAAGACACTGAAGTGTAAGCAAAAGGTTTTTAAAAGCACCTTTTCAAGAAGTAACTTTTATTAATTTGCTAAATAATTAATCAGAAATAAAATATCCTGTCAATAACCAACATGCACCATCTGCTAAAATTTGACTTGCCATAACCACTGAAACTGATGCTAGTGTAACCTGGCATTGACAAAGGAAACACACTAACTAAGCTAAATATAGTCACATACCATTTGCACATTTGCTAAACTTACCTTATCATTCTTTTTTTTTAAATCAGATTGAGTTCTTGCCTTTTAGATAAGAAAGAATACACCCAATTTTATACGAGTCTTTGCGTAATCTAATGGTTCGTCTCTATTCAAATGCAAGGATCTAGCACATTGCATAGCTTGAGATGGTCACTGCAGATAAAGAATGAAGTATTTTTCTACATTGTTGAACTTGATTGGATGCTAAACCGAGCCTGTTGAATTGATACAATATATAGCATACCGTCATTGGTTGGATGAGAGAAGAAGAGACCTTTGAGATTTGTACTCTGAAGGTCTAAACCCCACATAAGAAAAACTTGGAACGGTATGCTGAAATTGAAAATAAACTGAAAATGATGATTTCTAAATTATCTTTGACTTGTATTGCACTCAAAACAACAGCACATTACTTCATGTTTTACCTCATCAACTTTATTGTTTTTTTTTAAATAAACACTTATTTCAATTTTAATTCTTCAACTTTTTTTTTTAGATGTTGGGACAGTAAAGTCTTCATCACTTTATAATGTTGCCATTCTTTCTCACAACACTTAAAATGTTTAGATGTGGTATTTTGTAGTTTAGTTTTTTTATACGACCTCCTTGTATAATGCAATTTAGTTTTTGTATTGATCTTGTGCATTGCGGAAATGCTACTGGAAACCTTGAATTTCCCTCTGGGATTGATTGATTGATTGATTGATTGATTGATTGATTGATTGATTGATTGATTGATTGATTGATTGATTGATTGATTGAGTAAGTAAGTAAGTAAGTAAGTAAGCAAGCAAGCATCCATCCATCCATCCATCTATCTATCTACAGCTTAGAGAAGCAGCTTTGGGACCAAAAGGTCACTGGTTTGATTCCCTGGACCAGCAGGAATGGCTGAAGTGCCCTTGAGCAAGGCACCTAAACCCCAGCTGCTCCCCGGGCTGCTCTGGGTATGATGTATGTTGCTCTGGAAAACAGCATCTGCTAAATGCATGTAATGCAATGTCGGGGCTGAAGACACCAAGTGAGGAAGAGTTTCAGGTGTTATTTTGTCCCATTCTTCCTGCAAACAGGTCTTAAGGTGTTCAACAGTATGGGGTTGTCATTGTCATATTTTTCATTTCAAAAATCACCACACAGGCACCCTCTTCTTCCAAAGCCATGTCTTTGTGACGTGTGCAGAATGTGGCTTTGCACTGTCTTATTGAAATGTCCCTGGAAAAGATGTCATCTTGAAGGCAGCATATGTTGCTCCAAAATCTCAATGTACTTTTCCTTAAGAAGAAGAAACCTTTATTCGTCACATGCACACTTCAAGCACAGTGAAATTCATCCTCTGCATTTAACCCATCTGAAGCAGTGAACACACACACACACACCCAGAGCAGTGGGCAGCCACACCAGAGCACCCGGGGAGCAGTCAGGGGTTAGGTACCTTGCTCAAGGGCACCTCAGCCCAAGGCCGCCCCACATCAACCTAACTGCATGTCTTTGGATTGTGGGGGAAACCGGAGCACCCGGAGGAAACCCACGCAGACACGGGGAGAACATGAAAACTCCACACAGAAAGGCCCTCGCCGGCCGCTGGGTTTGAACCCGAAACCTTCTTGCTGTGAGGCGACCGTGCTAACCACTACACCACCATGCCACCCATTTTCTGCATTAATGCTCCATCACAGAAGTGTAAGTTACCTTTGCTAAGGGCACTGACACAACTCCATACCGTGACAGACCCTGGCGTTTGGATTTGTTGCTGGTAACAGTCTGGATGGTCCTTTTTGTCTTTGCACACAATGTCCATTTCTTCTAAAAACGACCTGGAATACTAATTTGTCAAAACACAATACACGTTTCCACTGTGTGATGGTCCATCCCAGATGCCTCCGAGCCCAGAGAAGTTGATGGCACTTCTGGACACAGTTAACATAATGCGTCCTTTTTGCACAGTAAAAGTTTAGCTGCCATTTGTGGATGTAACTCTGTATTGTACTGCTTGACAAAGGTTTGTCAAATTAATCCTGAGCCCATGTGGTTATATCAGATATAGATGAATGACGGTTCTTGATGCAGTGTGATCTGAGGGATTGTAGATCATGGGTGTTCAACTTTGGCTTTTACCTTTGCTATTTATGCAACAAAATTCAACATGTACTTTTCTGCATTAATGCTGCCATCACAGAAGTGTAAATTACCTTTGACAAGGGCACTGACACAACCCCATACCATGATGGACCCTGACTTCCTTTTTGCACAGTAAAGTTTTAACTGGTATTTATGGATGTAACTCCATATTGTAGCACTTGACAAAGGTTTGTCAAAGGAATCCTGAGCCCATGTGGTTATATCAGCTGTAGATGAATGATGGTTCTTGATGCAGTGCCATCTAAGAGATCAGGGATCACAGGTGTTCAGCTTAGGCTTGTGCCCTTGCCCTTTATGCATTGAAATTCATCCAGATTCCTTGAATAGTTTAATGGTATTATGCACTATAGAAAGTGAAATATCCAAATCCCTTCATATCTTTCTTTGAGGAACATTGTTTTTCAAGATTTCAATAATTTTTTTCATGGATTTGTTGACAAACTGGAAATCCTCGGCCCATCTTTGCTCCTCAAAATGAGGCCTTTCTTGGATACTGAATTTGTACCAAATCATGATTACAATCACCTGTTGACATCACCTGTTTCAAATCACATCATTATTTAATTGTTTTACCTCATTGTTAGCCCTAAATTGCCCTTGTTCCAACCTTTTTTGGGGAATTTGTTACAGGCCTGAAACACAGGAATGGATGTATATTAATAAATAAAATTAAGTTGACTAGACAAGTCATGAAATATCTTGGGTTCATACCATCTACAATGAAATGCAAGTCAAAATAAATTTAGAAATCACTGCTTGGTTTTGTTTTTTAAATGATCATTTTATATATCATACCAACTTTTTCTGATTTGGGATTGTAGATTAAAACAATGTAAGGAGTAGAAAGTAAGTATTTTTTTCTTGAAAAAGTAATTAAGTAGGAGTACAAGTATTGAATTTCAATAGTCCTCAAGTATAAATATGTCAAACATTTTTAAGCGTAGCATTCAAGCACAATTAGTCGAGCATTTTCACCCGTGTTTAAACAACCTTAAATCAATGCATGTATTAACTTACTTTGTTAATATAACTTGTCTTTTATTAATACTGCAGTTTATTATTTTTAATGTTTACTAATTCAGTTAAAAGGCTAATGTTAGTTAAGAGAATCTAAATGTAAAGCGTTACCATTGTAACAGTAGTGTGTATAATACAACTGTTATAATGTGCTTTTTTTATTGATTGATTGATTGATTGATTGATTGATTGATTGACTCCAAACAGTAAAGAAGATATAAAAACAAAAAAACAAAAATAAAAATACAAAATGAAATCATCAAAACATCGTCATAAACAAACAGAATAGTGTAGCCACAAGGCAGTAACATAATAATGTTCGGAAAGGATTAGGAAGAAGTAAATAACTTATCAAATCCTAACCCTCTATACCACCGCTAATCAAAGGTCACTTTCCACCATAATAAACTATATATACAAAAGAAAACAAAATCAACAAAAAAAGAAAACATACCAACATGGTATAATATCGATCAAATCAAATCATATACAGATACTTATGCATATATACACACATACAATACATAGATACAGTACTTACATATACCTATAACTATACACATTTTAAAGCATTTTAATGCATGAACCTGAACTGTAACTCCATCTGTGAGCCTATAGGCTGTATAAAATATAGGCTGCTTTGTAGCTTATTCAAATGAAGTCTCAGACAGCTCATCACTATGCAAGAGAATAAACGTAATCAACCAGGTCATCTAGTCTGATCCTTCTATAATGCAGCTAATGCATCTGAAGTGACTGTAAGCGTGTATGTGCCCCAGGCAAAACTGTCCGAATTATAAAATGCTGAAATACTTAGCATGAAAGTAAATGTCAACTCTTTCATACTTGCTAAAATGGAAATGACTTAGAAGGAGCCAGCATTGTCAAAAACGAAAAAAGAAAACATAATATGTTTGCTGACATTTTACAAAATGCTGATTAAATGTTAAAAAAAAAAAAAGAATGTGATTTTCCCCCAGTCGCATGGGGTGGGAGTGCACATCCCTGTATCTGTTATTGACTGTCTTTTTGAAATTCTTGTGCCGTTTGCTACAAAGCCTAATAGTGGATTAATCTCTTTTCAATTCATATTGAGCAACCGCCTCCACCTTACTTCAATCTTTAGTCATAATTTCCTTTTTTTTCTTTTGAATGGTAAAATAAAATCACAAAAACAGAAAAACATTATATCTTTTAAAAAAAAAGCCATTCAATTATGCAACATGTGAGAATCAGGCGATGAGTAACTAACATGCAAAATTACTTTATATTTAGGAGCATGTCCTATAAGTCTTCCTATGAGGAAGTAATTCATTGATAATACTGTATCTGATATAAATACATTTATAATATGTTATACAGCATACATAATACCATAAAATTCCTGGCATAAACTGTATAATTGATTTAGTTACATCCATAACATTTTATAATGTATCATCTCATCTCATCTCATTATCTCTAGCCGCTTTATCCTTCTACAGGGTCGCAGGCAAGCTGGAGCCTATCCCAGCTGACTACGGGCGAAAGGCGGGGTACACCCTGGACAAGTCGCCAGGTTATAATGTATCAGTATATGAATTAATAATGAGTCATAGAACACATTATAAGATCTTTTCATAAGAATATTGTATTAAAAAGTTTTCTTATCTGTAACTCAGGGTACAATGCAGAACCTGGGTGAAAAGTACATCATATTATTAGTGTCTATAATGTTTTTTAAAATAATTATAAACAGACATTATAATGCATTATGTCATCTATACAAGGCATAAGAATAAATTATAAGGTATCATTCTACTTCTTTATAAGTGCCATGAATGAAAGTCTAACTACTTATGAGCAACTATACAGGCTTAGGCATAGGTCATATAGAAATATGTCTTTTAACACAATAGAAACACATTTTTTATACATTACAAATACATGACTGAAAAGAAATGTTGCCTTAAAGAATAAAAAACACAGACATTATGGGTTTATATAAAAAACACAGACATTATCGGTTTATATAAAGTGCTACCTGAAAAATTACAGATTACGTGGGTGCTATATTATATACAACCCCGATTCCAAAAAAGTTGGGACAAAGTACAAATTGTAAATAAAAACGGAATGCAATGATGTGGAAGTTTCAAAATTCCATATTTTATTCAGAATAGAACATAGATGACATATCAAATGTTTAAACTGAGAAAATGTATCATTTAAAGAGAAAAATAGGTGATTTTAAATTTCATGACAACAACACATCTCAAAAAAGTTGGGACAAGGCCATGTTTACCACTGTGAGACATCCCCTTTTCTCTTTAAGTACCCGGACCCTTTTTCTATGCAGCCATGATGCTGTAATTGATGCAGTATGTGGTTTGGCATTGTCATATTGGAAAATGCAAGGTCTTCCCTGAAAGAGACGTCGTCTGGATGGGAGCATATGTTGCTCTAGAACCTGGATATACCTTTCAGCATTGATGGTGTCTTTCCAGATGTATAAGCTGCCCATGCCACACGCACTAATGCAACCCCATACCATCAGAGATGCAGACTTCTGAACTGAGCGCTGATAACAACTTGGGTCGTCCTTCTCCTCTTTAGTCCGAATGACACGGCGTCCCTGATTTCCATAAAGAACTTCAAATTTTGATTCGTCTGACCACAGAACAGTTTTCCACTTTGCCACAGTCCATTTTAAATGAGCCTTGGCCCAGAGAAGACATCTGCGCTTCTGGATCATGTTTAGATACGGCTTCTTCTTTGAACTATAGAGTTTTAGCTGGCAACGGCGGATGGCACGGTGAATTGTGTTCACAAATAATGCTCTCTGGAAATATTCCTGAGCCCATTTTGTGATTTCCAATACAGAAGCATGCCTGTATGTGATGCAGTGCCGTCTAAGGGCCTGAAGATCACGGGCACCCAGTATGGTTTTCCGGCCTTGACCCTTACGCACAGAGATTCTTCCAGATTCTCTGAATCTTTTGATGATATTATGCACTGTAGATGATGATATGTTCAAACTCTTTGCAATTTTACATTGTTGAACTCCTTTCTGATATTGCTCCACTATTTGTCGGCGCAGAATTAGGGGGATTGATGATCCTCTTCCCATCTTTACTTCTGAGAGCCGCTGCCACTCCAAGATGCTCTTTTTATACCCAGTCATGTTAATGACCTATTGACCTAATGAGTTGCAATTTGGTCCTCCAGCTGTTCCTTTTTTGTACCTTTAACTTTTCCAGCCTCTTATTGCCCCTGTCCCAACTTTTTTGAGATGTGTTGCTGTCATGAAATTTCAAATGAGCCAATATTTGGCATGAGATTTCAAAATGTCTCACTTTTGACATTTGATATGTTGTCTATGTTCTATTGTGAATACAATATCAGTTTTTGAGATTTGTAAATTATTGCATTCCGTTTTTATTTACAATTTGTTCTTTGTCCCAACTTTTTTGGAATCGGGGTTGTACAATAGATAGATATGCAACATAGATAGATAGATAGATAGATAGATAGATAGATAGATAGATAGATAGATAGATAGATAGATAGATAGATAGATGTACAGCCAACAGAACAAAGGTTAACATGATTTCCATATCTAAGGCATAATGATTGTTCGCATAACGAAGGCTTATTGTTTTTACTTTTACAACAAAGATTTTCCACTTCACAGAATCACAATCACTGTGACTAACCAGTGGTTTCCTAACTAGTGATATCTTGAGCATGCATGAAGGTTAATTTCTTTTTAACAGCTGGTTGAATAAATAATGTATCCCATTCATTAACAGAGGGGCATTTACTTTGATTAGCTGTGTAAACACAACATGATGCATTTTTTATTATTTTTTCCCAGGCAGACACTGGAATTCTGCTGTGTAATTTCTTCACACATTCGGCTGGATTGCAAACAGCAGTTACCACAGTTCATTGCTGCTCTTGATTTTGTCATGCTCAGACAGAGGCCTGTTAGCTTCTAGCAGCAAAATGACATAGATCCACTACTCAGACATTTCAAAAGGGGATGGAAAGGAGCACAGACATGTCATTATTTTGGTAGGTAGCTGAGGCGCATGGGCGAGCTATCTAATGGATGGATGATTAAGGGTTTCTGGTCTGAAAGGAGACTCTTTGCCCTTTAGTAACACTGTACTACTGAAATCCATACACACATGATAAGTATTGCGACCATGTTGAAAACATTTACATTCATGTCGTCAACTTCTACATAATCTTCACATGTAGGCATCTGTATAATGCCATATCTGATCCTCTGTACTGTCACACTAAATATACACGCTGCAAAATTTTGATGCAGTAAAGGTTAACTGTAGATGAAAGCCAACAGTAACAGTTATTTCAAGGTTGAACTAAACAAAATGGTCCCACTAGCATATTTCTATTAAGTGTATATGGCTCAGGTGATTGGTTGGTTGGAATTATTGTATTGGCATCAAGCTCTGTCAAAATGTCAGCCTCCAGGACTTTATTTCATCAAACTCGAGCCAGCAGGCATTGAAGTGAACATAGTCGATAACCTAAGCTGATTATTTTAGCCCTGAGCATTGCTTACTGTGAACGTAATGTTATGGTACTAATGTGATGGATGTGCATATGAATATGATGATGTCACCCTCTAGCAGCATGGGCCAGAAATGTGCTTTTGACAAATGGGGATTTAATGGTATGCTGCTGAGAAAAGTACATTGCATTTAAAAATGAATATAGTGTGTAAGAAAAATATAAACATGACCTGAATATCTAAAGATGTTTATGAATGTAATAGTTATTGAAGTTGAATGAGGAAAAACAGTCACTGCTAATTTTAATCTTGTTTTTTTTGTTTGAGTTTCTTTCTTTCTTTCTTTCTTTCTTTCGCCAAGGTCAAATTAAACATGCAGGTACAGAAAACTTGAGACGAGACCAAACAAACCTGCAACCACTTCAGACTAGTGATCCTTCAGATGCAAGCCATACGGTAGATCTGGTGTAATTGTGGCCATTTTGCCTCACTTGCCTTCCCTCTTTCTATCTCTCATGTCATCCTTTCTCTACAAGTAGCCTCTCTTACTGGCTAGTGGTCCCTCAGGAGCCAGCTCACTCCTCCAGCCTGCTACTGAAAAAGACACTTTGGTCCGGCAGTGAGCGCAGGTTTAAATGTGCCTGTTTACATCATTTACCACAAACTTTGCTCTTTTTCAGGGATGGCCAATCATAACTCTGAATATATTTCCCCAAGTATTTAGTCCACAAGTTAACTGATCAGCAGGAAATAAAGGAAACATATGCGATTCCTGAAAACACTTACAATGGGGACCTTCAAGGCAAATACACCTTTGGGAAAATGGGCAGCTTTTTTGCCCATATGTGACTGGAGACAAAAAAGGCTAAATAAATCATGCTGCAAAGTGGGTGACAGAATAAGACTCGAAAAGACAGCCCCAGCAGGTTGTGTGTTTCTGCTGCCTGTGGGCTTGTGAGTTTGCCAGCACAACAAATGGCATTTCTCTGTCCCTGTGTGACAGTGTATTCTGAGATCCGCTACTCTCCTCTCTGGGCCATTCAATTATCATCAGATTCCACTAGCAAAAAGGACAGTCATCTCAGTAAGTCTCTGGCATGGCCAGTGAGTCTCTGTATCACTGTGATATCGATCACAGACCTGTCAGTTTTACTTCACCTTAACAACAGCAAATCTGTCCTCATGCCTACACAAGAGAAGGCACTAATGGTTACTTGCCAAGCAGACATTGTGCTGAAAATTTAGTACACTTGCCAGATCTCAGATCCCCTTGAGAGTACATCAGTAATGTTTTGAATTTTCTTGGACTTGATTTCCCTGGACCCCATGACTAGTGTGGTGGCTGAGCTTTCATCTCATGTCTGGATTGTTTAAAAATACAGAGAAAGGAAAAGTGACCTCTGCTGAATGTATGTGAGGACCAAGTAAGATGGAATTCTGCCCGTAGGCACTCATACATATGACAGAACCTTAAAATCTGATTAATATCTGGCCACCAAGCTGTGGACAAGATTATTGGTGCTTCTACTTCAAGGCATTAAAGTAATTATGACTAAAGATGTATTAGATGAATCGCCTGAAAATGTAGTTGATGTACGGTATGTGTGACGGTAATTCAGTACTTCTCAGGCATATTTGTGTATCCTTGACCTTTTGCTGCTTTGTGACTTGAGACTAATTTGTAGTAATTAAAGTGTGGAATATAATACAAATTAAGACAAATCTATAAATCCAAAAACCTGGCCCTACTCAAAACCTCCATCATTTGTAGCTTTCCATGCAAACTTTTTTGTATAAACTCTTAAAATTGGTCAGGTTGTTTGTTAGACTTCCCAAAGTTCTGCATCTCAAAATTCACCTTTATCTTAAAACTGATGGACTGCTTTAGCACTGAAGCTACACACTCTGCTAATAAACACACTTGTCACTTTTGTTCCAACAAGATATGCCAAATCATATATTCCCTCTGGCAGAACAAAGACTTGAGCGTACACGAGAAGCGATACATTCTTTCAAATGTGAGAAATCATTTTTTGCACTCACACAGACACACACAAAATCTTAAATGTCAGTGCAGCAGGCTAATGAAGCTGCTCTTTTCCATGAGAGAAACAGCCTAGTTTTTTTTTTTGTCAGAGAGGCCCAGCCGGCGCCTGGTCCAAATTATTTCCTCCAAAACACTGAAAAAATGTACCTGCGTACCAGAGTGAGGGCAATGTGCACTGAACAGATTGAGGGCTGAAATTGTCTTTCTGGGAGAATGACATTCAAAGGTACAGAGATAATTAGGGAAGTTACTTTGCACGTTCTTTGTACATAAGACATGAAGCTTAACATAAATTTTACAACCAAATGACAATGAAGTACTTACTTAATACTTAATACCTAAAACTTCAGAATTGAAAGCAAACACCCAACCTGGATGACTTATTAATCTTAAATTAAGTAACATGTGTCCAAGATTTACTTTTAATGAAATTCTGAGTTGATTTTTTTTAAATTAAACTTTTATCAACATGTTGACCTACTTCTCAGATTACTCACAATGGCATCTGACTACCTGCTGATAGTAGTGCGAGTGGGATTTAATCACTTGCTTGATTTCTACCTAACTAAAGAGAAATGCAGCAGCGCTTTAGTCCGTTAAGTCTGTTCAGCTCTCTCATCTCTTCATCCGTACATATTGCTCAAAAATTTAGTTTCAAAACTTCAACTTTCACATTAGTTCCACCAGCAACACTACTATGCTTGACATCTCTGTTATCTTTCTGAGTCGAGTCTCTGTCATAGCTAAGACAGAAAGTTGAACCTTTATGTTTTATATCATTATTTTTTTTCCTCATAGTAAACAGCATTGTAGCTGTGCTAGCAGTGTTCCCCTGTAATGTCAGCACAACATACAGTTGCTAACTTCCCACAAGAATAGAATACCGAAAAAACAGCACAAATCAAATTAGCACCAGAATCAACAAGCACGTCACACATATTTCAATCTAAATATTTTTTAACATGTTTCAGGGTGGAGATTTGCATTTGCATCTGATTTCTGTCACTGTGCCTTCAAGGAGTAATTAGTCACCTTTGGTGTTTTCACAATGTACTAAAAAGAACTACATGTAAGTGACATGTGAACTAAAAATCATACAACAGTAGCAGTAGACAGTTTGTAATACAAACCATATAAAGAAGTAGATATTTCAACCTCTGAACCTTATAGCCTTTTAATCAATGAGTTATCTTAAAACATGATTCAGTAACTATTAGTAATGATTCAGAAACTGTCGTGAGACTAATATAAAAGAGATGACGTTAAAGTCCTATACACTTGCTGATAAAAGGATTGTATTAGGCCTACTAATGTACGCATTTTACAACCCCGATTCCAAAAAAGTTGGGACAAAGTACAAATTGTAAATAAAAACGGAATGCAATGATGTGGAAGTTTCAAAATTCCATATTTTATTCAGAATAGAACATAGATGACATATCAAATGTTTAAACTGAGAAAATGTATCATTTAAGGAGAAAAATTAGGTGATTTTAAATTTCATGACAACAACACATCTCAAAAAAGTTGGGACAAGGCCATGTTTACCACTGTGAGACATCCCCTTTTCTCTTTACAACAGTCTGTAAACGTCTGGGGACTGAGGAGACAAGTTGCTCAAGTTTAGGGATAGGAATGTTAACCCATTCTTGTCTAATGTAGGATTCTAGTTGCTCAACTGTCTTAGGTCTTTTTTGTTGTATCTTCCGTTTTATGATGCACCAAATGTTTTCTATGGGTGAAAGATCTGGACTGCAGGCTGGCCAGTTCAGTACCCGGACCCTTCTTCTACGCAGCCATGATGCTGTAATTGATGCAGTATGTGGTTTGGCATTGTCATGTTGGAAAATGCAAGGTCTTCCCTGAAAGAGACGTTGTCTGGATGGGAGCATATGTTGCTCTAGAACCTGGATATACCTTTCAGCATTGATGGTGTCTTTCCAGATGTGTAAGCTGCCCATGCCACACGCACTAATGCAACCCCATACCATCAGAGATGCAGGCTTCTGAACTGAGCGCTGATAACAACTTGGGTCGTCCTCCTCTTTAGTCCGAATGACACGGCGTCCCTGATTTCCATCAAGAACTTCAAATTTTGATTCGTCTGACCACAGAACAGTTTTCCACTTTGCCACAGTCCATTTTAAATGAGCCTTGGCCCAGAGAAGACGTCTGCGCTTCTGGATCATGTTTGGATATGGCTTCTTCTTTGAACTATAGAGTTTTAGCTGGCAACGGCGGATGGCACAGTGAATTGTGTTCACAGATCATGTTCTCTGGAAATATTCCTGAGCCCATTTTGTAATTTCCAATACAGAAGCATGCCTGTATGTGATGCAGTGCCGTCTAAGGGCCCGAAGATCACGGGCACCCAGTATGGTTTTCCAGTCTTGACCCTTACGCACAGAGATTCTTCCAGATTCTCTGAATCCTTTGATGATGATATGCACTATCGATGATGATATGTTCAAACTCTTTGCAATTTTACACTGTCAAACTCCCTTCTGATATTGCTCCACTATTTGTCGGTGCAGAATTAGGGGGATTGGTGATCCTCTTCCCATCTTTACTTCTGAGAGCCGCTGCCACTCCAAGATGCTCTTTTTATACCCAGTCATGTTAATGACCTATTGCCAATTGACCTAATGAGTTGGAATTTGGTCCTCCAGCTGTTCCTTGTTTGTACCTTTAACTTTTCCAGCCTCTTATTGCCCCTGTCCCAACTTTTTTGTGTTACTGTCATGAAATTTCAAATGAGCCAATATTTGGCATGAAATTTCAAAATGTCTCACTTTCGACATTTGATATGTTGTCTATGTTCTATTGTGAATACAATATCAGTTTTTGAGATTTGTAAATTATTGCATTCCGTTTTTATTTACAATTTGTACTTTGTCCCAACTTTTTTGGAATCGGGGTTATACATAGGAGCTCTGCATTTTAACATCAGAGTACATGCAAAAATATGCCAAAAAAGCAGTCATATTTTCCTCCCAATAAAAAATGATGGATGAGCCAAGTGATGTATGAATCTGGAACAATTGACAGTTGTGCTAATATTTTTAACTGACACCCTAGAAGACCTGCCCCCTTCCACCCATCTCATATAGGAATCGCTTATCTTGACTTGATTTTCTTACATGAAAGACTGACATCTCATCTCATCTCATCTCATCTCATCTCATCTCATCTCATTATCTCTAGCTGCTTTATCCTGTTCTCCAGGGTTGCAGGCAAGCTGGAGCCTATCTCAGCTGACTACGGGCGAAAGGCGGGGTACACCCTGGACAAGTCGCCAGGTCATCACAGGGCTGACACATAGACACAGACAACCATTCACACTCACATTCACACCTACGGTCAATTTAGAGTCACCAGTTAACCTAACCTGCATGTCTTTGGACTGTGGGGGAAACCGGAGCACCCGGAGGAAACCCACGCGGACACGGAGAGAACATGCAAACTCCGCACAGAAAGGCCCTCGTCAGCCACAGGGCTCGAACCCGGACCTTCTTGCTGTGAGGTGACAGCGCTAACCACTACACCACCGTGCCGCCAAAGACTGACATAGTAAATGGAAAATGTTCTGAGTTAGACATATATATAGTTAAGCTATTTATTATTATATTTATTGGAGATGCCACTGACAATTCCAGCTTAAAAACAGTCAAAAACAAATGATTGAATGAGGAAATGGTGAAAAATTCTGAATTAAATAAGGTGAAATAGGCCAACAGTGAAGTGTAAAATGTACAAATCATTTAAATGGTAATTATAACTGTATAGTGCTTTCCTTTGCTCTCCTTTGGGCTTGTTTCCCTTGGCAGAGGGAGCAGGTCGTTGGAGTGCAAGTTTTCAGCAAAGTGCAAACTTAGAAAAAGTTTCAATACGACTGATCTACATATTGTCCCACATGACTAGGTTCTCATCTGTCTCCCTAAATGGCACAATTCCCCCAAGGTTTCCAGACCAAAGGCTTATAAACCGATCCAGTCACACTGACCTTTCTTGTCCCCAAAGAAAAGGGTTTGCTGTGCAGGGTTTGACCACTGGAGGGAAGTATTATCGTTGTAATCCACACGGCAGGTCATGTTGGCTGTGCTTCCCTCCACCACCGTCACGTTCTGGGTGACGGGAAACTGGCCCTGACTGCCTGCAATGACATGAGAAAGACACAGAGTAAGACAGGGCAATAAATTGGCCTCACTACTGCAAGCAAAAGCTTGCATTTTATAGCTCAAAGAAAAAAATATATATATATACCTTTAATCTTCTGCTAAAAGTACAACAAAAAACATTACTCCATTAAATTACTCTCAGGTAGTGGAGACTCCAAATTAGCATCCACAAAGAAGTGAAAAATATTATGATGGATTTTTCACAGCATACAAAAAGCAATTTATTTCTTCCTTATCATTAGTCAAATAAAATAGTAATTCTGTCTGAATATTAACAACAACATTTCAGCATAAGGGAGTCATATAAAAGACATTCATTCTTAGCAAATATTTTTCCACATAAATTGTAAATACAGCCATTTTTGGCTAAGTAGACAGTTTATTATTGCTTTACTCATAAAATTGTAGCTGCCACCTGCTTCCCTTAAACAGTTTCTGGAAATGATTAATTAAATAAATAGAACAGTCTCGTTTTGCTCACAATCTAATATCTTAACATAAGATATAATGAAATAATAAAATAAATGCATTAAATAAATCGTAATTTTTCAGTAGATAGTTGTATTTTGGTGTGAAAACTGCAAAGTACTGGGAAATTACTGTATGTCATGTAAAAAAATAAAAATAAAAAAAATCCAAGTACCAATTAAAAACTGGAAGAAAAAAAAAAGGGGGGGGGGGGGGGACCTAAAAAATACCAAAAAAGCAAACTGATAGATTTCTCAAATTATAAAAATGAAAAATATTGGAAATACTTTAGCTTAAGGATCAAATAGTAGGAAATAATATGAGAGCAATACATAAAGCCTATTAAATTTGTGATATTGCCAAATAATATTTGTACCCATTACATACATATTTAGGTGCGATTTAGCAACTAATGCTGAATTAATTTTTTTCATTAAATTCAAGTTTGGAGATATTCATTTTTGATACTGACTGAACATAACCTGCAGTAACACATTTTTTTGTGTGTGTGAGTGACTTTGGAATTTTAAATTTAGACTGCTTTTTGTGTCTCATACAGACGCTGGAGGCAGATGAAAATGCAATTTAAAGAGTTTTAAAGTGTAATCAAGAAATGTAGTAAAAAAATGGATAAAGCAGCAGGTGATCAGCAAACAGGATATCAGAGACAGTGGACAAAATACATGGGTCAAAGTAGTGAACTAAGTTAAAACCAGAAACACAAACATGAGATCAAAGTCATGGTAACAACTGTTAACTATGAGACAGAGCGTCTACTTTGCAAATTGCAGGTGTGTTTAGAGCTTTTAAATAGTTTGTGACTGTGATTGTGAACAGGCGTGTGATCAGAAGTCCGGTGACTGAGAACATGACAGGGCCGTGGTGTATGGTGTTATAGTCCAGGGTGGCCATGTCTGTATGCTGCAGAGTGTTCTGAGAATTGGAGTCCGGACCAGACTCTGGTACTGATGTGACAATGTGTTGATACAAAGAACCTTGTTAAGTTACATGCACAACCAATAGATATTAAAAATACAGGTACTCAAGATGTAAAACTGTTTAATTTAGATAATATTATTTATGGGTTAGAATGTAAATAAGTGTAGCATTCTGAGTTCTGACTGATGACAAACCTTACAGCGGCCAAGAAGACCACACTGAGTATAGAGTATATAAAATCTATAGAAAAAATATATAGACACAACAATGTCTGCACACAAAGTCAACAACGTCTCACTTCACAAGCACAGTGGCATTATTCCTGCTTTTTCTTTTCATGCACTCTACTCTTCCTCTGACACTCGATCAGCAGTAATTGGTAGCAGGGCCTAATTAGAGCTAGTCATGTTTACTTGGCATCTTCTGTTGCTGCAGCTGGGTGCTAAATTGACACAAAATCCCAACCACGACAAACTTCAATCTGTGCTAGAGAACTCTTCTTTTTCTCTTCTGAAAGCGAGAGAAAATGGCCTAAATGTGTATCTTAATGTCCATCTCTGTGTGTGTGTGTGTGTGTGTGTGTGTGTGTGTGTGTGTGTGTGTGTGTTAATACAGCTGTGAGAGAGAGTGAAAAGGTCTATAGAGGCCACCCAAGCCAAGCATAATCACCTTCCCTCAGTGGATTCTGCTGTGTCTTACTCCACATTTGTTCTCCTTTTGTTGCTGAAAAGTCCCTTAATTGCACTCTGCCTACATCTCCTCTCTAACTTGCTCTTTTTTTGTCGTACATAAGCCAAGAATTAAGCTTAGTTAACGCAGCACTTATTTTATATGCAGTTATGCCATAATGCTGTTGAATTCTTGTTTCTGCTCATTCGGAAGGTGTTAATTAATTTTCTAAGACAGCAGCTCTGAGTACCTTTATGGCCTTTATGGCTATGGTGGATTCTCTACATAAATGGATTAACATTTCATGTGACAGTTTTATAATTGTGAAGTTTCCTGTGAGGAGGTGATCATTTAGTAATAGTGGAAGGAGTCTCCAGTGTCAGTGCTTTGTAACAGTCAGAGTGACACTTTTCCATCATGGGAAAGACTTCAGGACAGAGGGCTTTGCAATTTGTGGTTTCTCTGTCACATGAAAAGCTGCATTGAAAAAAAATGTATTAACTACGAGAGAGAGAGAGAGAGAGAGAGAGAGAGAGAGAGAGAGAGAGAGCAGCTTCTATAACAAGTGAAATTTCATCTGTGCTGTATGTCGAACATGTATAGCATATTTGACAATAAACTTGACTTGATAACTAACTTTTATGGATGTTCTATAATATTAAATGTAACTATACAGGTACTGTATGTGTTGTACTTAATAAGAAACTGCGGCGGAATAAGAGGAATAAAACACTTCCTTTTCTGTTACTGGTTTGTTACTGGTTACTGGAAAATAATCAACTTCAGGGAGGTAAGAGAAAAGTCTGCTTCGCATCAGACCACATCACAGCAGCCCTTCTTTGATTATTTTCCCATAACAGCATGTCTCATCATGTTTTATTCCTTAGTTATAATTCCATGTATCCTAGTGCTCATAGTCTTTCTTAATGCTCACTGTCTTTCTGAACAGACACACAACCATGGTGATAACTCCTCATACCGAGAGGTCAGTGCGTGAGTGTCTCTCGCATTACTGGTGAGTTAATCCTGTGTTTTGACAGTCTCTGAGCAGCAAGGAAGCATCACCTGGGCTTCCCACCAGCATGTCTTATTGTTCTGCTCTCATAAAGGTGACATTGGATCTGCCTCTAACATGGGCCACATGCTATGTATGTGTTGTAGGCACTGTGGAGGATTCGGCTTTCCTCATCAGTCAGGAGCTGCGGGAGCTTTCAAAGTGTGAGATGCAGCAATCATAGAATCTGGGGTTTGAACCTTACTCATCTCTGTCTTGTAGTTTTCCAGTAAAAAAATAGAGACTGGAATTAAGAACAAATAAGGGGTCTGAATCACGAGGAACAAACATGCTTAAGGTTAAATCACAAGGTGAACAGTATAACACTGAAATGTTAGCGCATGACAAAGGAGTTCTTAGCATAATTAATTCTGTCTGATATTTTGGTGCTTAAAGGTTTGAAACGCTGCATGTAACCGAGGGATTTTAATCAAATGTGACCTCCAGCTATGGTATATGTTGCAAATCAGTTAAAGGAATTTAGCATCTCCTCCATGTTCTTGGAAAATAAGAAAAAAAAAACCTCATAAAGGAAAACTAAGTGCAGTTATCAAATTCAATAAAAATATTAATAATAAACATGTCACAATGAGATAGATGTGAAAGAAATTCTGACTAAAGCGTTTCTATTTTGTTTTACGCTGTCATTAACTTACATAATACATAATCATAAAAACACTTGCGCAAACAATGCAGTAAAAATAAATATATAAATTAGAAAAATCAATTCTAGTTACTTTTCCCTGAGGTGATATCCATGCATGAACAAACTGTTGCACCTCTGTGTTCACTTTAAGCTGTGTTGACTATATTACTAACAAATAACCATTATTTCTTTCTGAAAACGTAGTCACATCTCTGGAAGGATTAATTATACAGATTTAATTTGCAAACACCTTTGAATGGAAAAATTATGAGCGTGCTACAAAAACGTGCAAGTATAAATGTTTACAGATTCGACCAACAGCTGCCCTTAGTCTTTCACATTAATGATTTTCGAGTAAATTGGTTTTCTGTTCTTTTTCCAGTACAGGAAAACATGCTGAAATTATTTCCTAGGAATCACACATGCATTACAGATGCAGTGGGTAGAGATTAGGTTATAAAGGAGTGAATTTTTCTTTTAACTTTTTTTTGCTTCATTCTTAGGGCACCGTCATTTGACTTTATATTTGCAATCCAACTGACTGATTGCATGCATTTGTCAATGTTAAAATAAAATGGACTTATCCTGGCAGTGCGTCGTGAGAATACAGACAGTCCCCCAGCAGCCGCATGAACACTTAAAAATAATGACTACCAGTAAGTCTTACAACAACAAATTTTATGTTCTAGCATTTGGGATGTTAAATAAACTGGTTAACATTCTAGAAATGAACTCTAATGAATTAATTAAAGAAAAACAAGTTCTAACACTTTTATAATCTGAATTATTTCAGATTGCTCTTATTTTACGTTATTATTCAAAACATGGAATACTGCTGGAATGGTTTCCTCAGCACGTAACCAACTTACTAAAAGATAGGAATTTATTAAGAAAATGTTTTAAAATGTGATCATTTGCTGAGAACAAGTAAGCTGGATCTTGACCAGGAGACTGGACATAATGGGAGAGTACGCAGGGTTGCACATGATGGATTTCAGGCTGTTAGGTCAGTAGTGTGTATTGCTAGTGCACTGATATTGAACACAGAATTTCGCTGCATCAGTTAATAACACATATCAATATTACATCAAAAGGGAAAGTATTACAGCACCGCAAGCTCACTCAGGCTTAATCTCAAAACGACAAGATTGTGCAGTGGCAAAATTGTGCTGCATCCCTGGTAGCAAATGATGACATCTCACATAAAAGGATTTGGATCTGAAAATGGTTTGCTTTTCCTCTTAACTGAAATCACCTGTAGGCAGGTATTTGCTCAAGCCATAACATTCAACTGGTAGAAAATTCCAGGTCATAAATCTATTTGAAAGCAATTAAATCTATTTGGAAACAATTAAACCTCATCTCTTGTCTCAGTTTAAATGCTTTAAAGCAAGGAGGCTGTGGATTAAACAGTACAGATGAATTTGTAGCACATTATGTTATAGTCGTCTGAGGGGCTTTTTTTCTAAATACATTTAACAGTTGATGTGTGTGTTTGTTTACTACATTGCATTCATTAGATTACTTACATTATTTTATGTAAAATCTTTTTGGAAAGATTTTTTTTATTTTTTATTTTAAAAATTCACATTAAATTAACAATGAACACACTACAGAAATTAAACAAGAGAAATTATGGCCCTAATAACATTCTTGCAGCTGTACAGGCAAACAATGGGAGACCACCATGGTTGTTGCTGTTTGTATTTGTTTTTAGGGCTTATGAGAGATCTGCAGTTTTGTTGTCGTTGTTGAAGCCTCTCTGAGTAAAGATTATTTCTGCACACTGAAGGATTAAAATGACTTTAAATTGCATTTTTAACTAGTACATAATCTGCTTAATTCCACAAAGTCATAACTGGTTGTACAAATCAAAACATTCAGATTAAATGAATTATTCATAGCCGAATGAATATGTTTTTGCTACACTAAATAGGTGTAACTTGTATCTACTCGTGCATCTCAAAATATTGGAATATTGTGAAAAAGTTCCTTTTTTTGTAATTTAATTCAAAAAGGTAAACTTTCATATATTCTGTATTCATTACATATAAAGTGTAATATTTCAAGACTTTTTTTTTGTTTTAATTTTGATGATTATGGCTTTTAGCTTATGAAATCATAAATCCAGTATCTCAAAATATTAGAATATTTAATCTTGAGTTTGAGTAAAACAGTATAAATACCGTGTTTCTCTCAGTCTAGGTCAGTACACGCAACCACAATCATGGGGAAGACTGCTGACTTGACAGTTGTCCAGAAGACAATCATCGACACCCTCTACAAGGAGGGTGAGCCACAGAAGGTCACTGCTGAAAAGGCTGGCTGGAAAAGGTGCACAAGCAACAGGGATGACCGCAGCCTTGAGAGGATTGTCAAGAAAAGTAAATTCAAAACTTGGGAGAGCTTCACAAGGAGTGGACTGAGGCTGGTGTCAGTGCATCAAGAGCCACCACGCACAGACGTCTTCAGGAAAGGGGCTACAACTGTCACATTCCTAATATCAAGCCACTCCTGAACCAGAGACAACGTCAGAAGCATCTTCCCTGGGCTAAGGAGTGAAAAACTGGACTACTGCTTAGTGGACTTGATAAACCACAGTGGACCAACTGCACTTATTCCACTTATACTCCAGCATATTTACCAACAGTTACAACTTTTTATTAAAGGAATGACACATCATACCGTTTTTCTGTTTCTAGTTACATTTAATGGTGTGAAACGTCTATAAAATGAGTCAGTTCTTGTTATCACTTACTTTATAGCATCATTTACATTATAGCAGTTTTTCCCTCACCAGCCTCTCTTTGTCTCTCTCTTGAGAATCAAGTAAAGACATCAAATGTTTAAAGAAACTGCAAAGAAACTTCCATATCCATGTTGCAAAACTTAAACAACAACTTTACCTTAATTGTTACAAAGCGCTGACACTTCACAAATGCTAAATGTCTTCTCACAGAAATATTCACCAAATCAGTGATTACGCTTTTTTTTATGTGTAGCATCTACTATACAGGTGCTTGTGTATGTTGTTACTTTTAAAATAATATCTTATTAGAATGAGTGGATTATTATAAACCTGTGCTGCACTATTTATCAGAGTTGCTGTTATAGAAAATTAAGTGACACCTTCTGACCAATCAGATTAGAAATCTCAGCAGTGCTGTGGGATCAAGTTTCATAATGCAGCTTTCACTTCACTGAATTCTTAAATTAATTGGACTTTAAGGTGCAACTCACCTACAGCGAGCAGTGATCCCACGCTTGTGGATATTAAAAATTAAAAACCATTGTGACAGTTGATTCAGAATGCATCTTTGGCAAATTGCTCTGATATGAGATATGATGAATTAAGGTTAATCCGTTTCATAAGCACAACAATAGTGTCATATTCATGCATAAAATTTATTTAAATGGTGTATATATTGCTGTGAATATCAAATGTCAGAAGATTTGCATTTTGTTATTGGCAGTGAAGGAACTGGACATGTTTTTCTTATAAAGTCTCCTGTCACTTTTTCCTCCATGGCTGAGTCTTCTTAATAAAGTCTGAACGACTGACAAACAAAAATAAAAATCCCAGACTTTGGTAGGTGTTTAAATTTTAATTAGACTTTAGCATTTCACCCCATTCCACAATGTCAGAGTTAGTATTATTAAAATGATCATGTTTACAGATACTGACAGATATTGCACATTTTCAGTCCTGAAGTCCAAAGTTCCCGTTTTAACACATGCATTCAATCAGGAGTTTCTGAGCAGGGAAAGTACAAAACAGCACTGATTAAGGTGTTTCTTTTTTCTTTTCTTTTTTTTTTTTTTGACCTGCAGACTGAAATCAAACATTTACAAAACTGGAGCTTTCAACCACTTCATACCGTACTTCTGAAAATGAATTTTGTACCTGGCTAATGTGCTGGATACCTTCAGTAAAAATTACAGGAAGTTATATTGAAAGATACACAATTATTTTCAAATGTATTGTACCTAAATGCTCTTTATTTAATAGCTTTCATAGTTTTATTGATTCATTCTCTTTTTATTCAGTCTTGTCCTTTGCTTTTCACTTTATTTAGCTGTCTTTTTTTTTTTTTTTTAAAAATCCATCGAACAAAAAGCTTTTGTTTTGTGTGTGTGTGTTTTTTTGGTTACATTTTTGTCTGCTGCTGGGACAAAAGCTGGCTCCTGCTACTGCTCTGCCCAGTCTATTGTTTTGCTGTGTTACAGAAATAGAGTCCAAAGCCTGTAGCAATATAAAACTGTCCACAAGTGGAAAAGTAATAGCAAAAGTAGCAGAAATTTTAACACTCAACTTTATGTCCCAGCTAACAGAGAATGGTATAAGAACATTCATCATGTATTCGACAGGTTACAAGAAAGTCAGACTGAAACATTCCAGAAATAGCATCCATGCAATGTTTTAAAAACACCTGCTGTAATAACAGGGGTGAACAAAGCACAAATTCAGAGCCCATGTGGGAAGCCAAAGCTCCAGTATGCTTGACCAGTCCCATGTTATGCTTGCCCAGAAGTACATTTAACAAGGCTAAAAAGCAGCAACTAATGGAATTAAATTTAAAGGTATGACAAGCTGATTATGTACTATGGATTATAATGCATAGGGCCAAATTACTCAATTTTGATTGGTCAATCAAGGAGGGCTTTTTTCCTTAACACGGGGCTATATTTCTGAAATGCTACTGGCTAGTTCGTTGCTTGGTTACGTTTACAAAAATTAGCAAATTTTGTCAACAAAATGGCTGACTCTGCTGACTCAGCAATGCCGTGTTTCACTATATTTGATGAAGAAATGATAAACCAATTGAAAGCTGCAAGCAAAAATGAAAATACCAAAAAAGTACGAATTTTTGGCTTTCCATGTTTAAGAAATGGGCCGTAGAAAGACAAATAAAGGACTCTCTAGTGGCATATGAATGCTGTGAGTTAGACAAGGTGCTATCGCAGTTTTTTTGTGTCATGATGAAAGACGCTTTAGAAACTGATTCAAACGTGCAAGATAGTCTTGCGCCCTGATTGGTTCAGAAAACATGAATGACAAATGTTGTGAACTTGAATGGCTTCCGAAGTATGAATTTGGCCCTATATATTATAAACAAGTAATCGTGTGGTTCCTCGTAAAATTAAGGGTCAATTTCACTCGTGATTTCAAAGTTTTGAAATTGCCCTCATCGCTTCGCGACTCAGGCAATTTTCAAAACTTAGAAGTCACTCATGAAATTAACCCTTAATTTTACTCGGCCCCATATGATTACTTGTTTATAATATATAGGGCCAAATTCATACTTCGGAAGCCATTCAAGTCCACAACATTTGTCATTTATCGACACATTTTCTATTGCAAAAGTTAATAAGCAATAGAGTGAACTAAAAGCAAAGCTTCAGAAGTCCTGGGCATCTGGGCTACCATTATTTTTTAATCCTGAATAATGGCTTGTTTTACAATGTTATGAGAAGATTGGTTACACAATGTTCCCAGTTAGAAAAAAAAAATTTAATGAAAATATTTAATGCATGAAGGTTTATACGGTAATGTTGTGCAAAAAATATCCTCAGCAACACAAAAATTAAGTGTGTAAACATTCTTGGAACCATTCAGAAAATGTTCTGCTAACCTAAAATTCTTAGCTAGACTTGTGATCCTGTACACAATAATCTGTTCAAGTATCAGTTAAGTACAGTGGTGCTTGAAAGTTTGTGAACCCTTTAGAATTTTCTATATTTCTGCATAAATATGACCTAAAACATCATCAGATTTTCACACAAATCCTAAAAGTAGATAAAGAGAACCCAGTTAAACAAATGAGACAAAAAATATTATACTTGGTCATTTATTTATTGAAGAAAATGATCCAATATTACATATCTGTGAGTGGCAAAAGTATGTGAACCTTTGCTTTCAGTATCTGGTGTGACCCCCTTGTGCAGCAACAACTGCAACTAAACGTTTGCGGTAACTGTTGATCAGTCCTGCACACCGGCTTGGAGGAATTTTAGCCCATTCTTCCATACAGAACAGCTTCAACTCTGGGATGTTGGTGGGTTTCCTCACATGAACTGCTCGCTTCAGGTCCTTCCACAACATTTCGATTGGATTAAGGTCAGGACTTTGACTTGGCCATTCCAAAACATTAACTTTATTCTTCTTTAACCATTCTTTGGTAGAGCGACTTGTGTGCTTAGGGTCGTTGTCTTGCTGCATGACCCACCTTCTCTTGAGATTCAGTTCATGGACAGATGTCCTGACATTTTCCTTCAGAATTCGCTGATATAATTCAGAATTCATTGTTCCATCAATGATGGCAAACCATCCTGGCCCAGATGCAGCAAAACAGGCCCAAACCATGATACTACTACCACCATGTTTCACAGATGGGATAAGGTTCTTATGCTGGAATGCAGTGTTTTCCTTTCTCCAAACATAACGCTTCTCATTTAACCAAAAACTTCTTTTTTGGTCTCATCCGTCCACAAAACATTTTTCCAATAGCCTTCTGGCTTGTCCACATGATCTTTAGCAAACTGCAGATGAGCAGCAATGTTCTTTTTGGAGAGCAGTGTCTTTCTTCTTGCAGCCCTGCCATGCACACCACTGTTGTTCAGTGTTCTCCTGATGGTGGACTCATGAACATTAGCCAATGTGAGAGAGGCCTTCAGTTGCTTAGAAGTTACCCTGGGGTCCTTTGTGACCTTGCTGACTATTACACGCCTTGCTCTTGGAGTGATCTTTGTTGGTCGACTACTCCTGGGGAGGGTAACAATGGTCTTGAATTTCCTCCATTTGTACACAATCTTTTTGACTGTGGATTGGTGGAGTCCAAACTCTTTAGAGATGGTTTTGTAACCTTTTCCAGTCTGATGAGCATCAACAACGCTTTTTCTGAGGTCCTCAGAAATCTCCTTTGTTCGTGCCATGATACACTTCCACAAACATGTGTTGTGAAGATCAGACTTTGATAGATCCCTGTTCTTTAAATAAAACAGGGTGCCCACTCACGCCTGATTGTCATCCCACTGATTGAAAACACCTGACTCTAATTTCACCTTCAAATTAACTGCTAATCCTAGAGGTTCACATACTTTTGCCACTAACAGATATGTAATATTGGATCATTTTCCTCAATAAATAAATGACCAAGTATAATATTTTTGTCTCATTTGTTTAACTGGGTTCTCTTTATCTACTTTTAGGACTTGTGTGAAAATCTGATGATATTTTAGGTCATATTTATGCAGAAATATAGAAAATTCTAAAGGGTTCACAAACTTTCAAGCACCACTGTATGTTGGATTTACAGTACTTTGCAAAAGTATTCATCCCCCTTGGTGTTTGTCCTGTTTTGTCACATTACAAGCTGGTATTAAAATAGAATTTGGGGGGCTTAGCACCATTTGATTTACACAACATGCCTACCACTTTAAAGGTGCAAATAGTTTTTTTTTTATTGGGACACAAACAATAATTAAAGATGAAAAAACAGAAATCTGGAGTGTGCATAGGTATTCACCCTGCTCAAAGTCAATACTTTGTAGAGTCACCTTTTGCTACAATTACAACTGCAAGTCTCTTGTGTTATGTCTCTATTAGCTTAGCACATCTAGTCACTGGGATTTTTGCCCATTCCTCAAGGCAAAACTGCTCTATCTCCTTCAAGTTAGATGGGTTGCGTTGGTGTACAGCAATCTTCAAGTTATGCCACAGATTCTCAATTAGGTTGAGGTCTGGGCTTTGATTAGGCCATTCCAAGACATTTAAATGTTTGCCTTTAAACCACTCCAGTGTAGCTTTAGCAGTATGTTTAGGGTCATTGTCCTGCTGGACCGTGAACCTTCATCCCAGTCTGAAACCTCTGGCTGACTCAAAGAGGTTTTCCTGCAGAATTGCCCTGCATTTAGTGCCATCCATCTTTCCTTCAGTCCTGACCAGCTTTCCTGTCCCTGCAGATGAAAAACATCCCCACAGTGTGATGCTGCCACCACCATGTTTCATTATAGGGATGGTGTTCTTAGGGTGTTGGGTTTGCACCACACACGGCATTTCCCATGATGGCCAAAAAGTTCAATTTTTGTCTCATTTGACCAGAGAATCTTCTTCCATGTGTTTGGGGACTCTGCCACATGCTGTTGGGCAAACTCCAAACATGTTTTCTTCAGCAATGGCTTTTTTAGAATAGAATAGAATAGAATAGAATGCCTTTATTGTCACTATACACATGTACAATGAGATTAAAGCATCTCCAATAACAGTGCAAACAGCGTGGAGAGAGAGAGAGAGAGAGAGAGAGAGAGAGAGAGGAAGGGGGGGAAAAAGGGGGGTGTAAGGTGCACAGTCTGAGGTGTATGTGTTGTGTTACACATTATGGAGTGAGGTATTGCACATATAAAGTATTGCACAGAGACAGTCACATTATAAATTATTGCACAAGAGAGTCACATTATAAGATAAAATATTACACATTATGAAGTATTGCAAGGTAAGGTAAGGTGCACAGTCCTGAGGTGTATGTATTGTGTGTAAGGTACACAGTCCTGAGGTGTATGTTTTGTGTGTAAGGTGCACAGTCCTGAGGTGAATGTGTTGCGTTTCACATTATGGAGTGTGGTATTGCACATTATAAAAGTATTGCATAGAGAGAGTCAGCTTATAAAGTACTGCACATTATAAATTAGTAAATAGTAAAATAGTAAAATAAATAAACTATAAGTCAGAGCATATCCGAGTGCAGGGCGGTTATGGCTTTTGGAAAGAAGCTGTTTTTTAATCGATTTATCTTTGTCCTGATGCACCTGTAGCGCCTCCCTGAGGACAACAGGTCGAACAGATCAAAGCCAGGGTGGGAGCTGTCCTTGATAATGTTCTTAGCTCTGCTAAGGCAGCGGGAGGTGTAAATGTCCATCAGGGAGGGGAGAGGGCAGCCAATGATCTTCTGTGCTGCCTTAACTACCCTCTGGAGCCTCTCCCTGTCTACAGCAGTGCAGCTGCCGTACCATACTGTAATACAGTACGTCAGCAGGCTCTCGATGGATGAGTGGTAGAAGGTCAGCAGCAGGTTGGAGTTTAGGTTGTACTTCCTGAGGACTCTCAGGAAGTGAAGCCGCTGCTGAGCCTTCTTAATGACTGCTGTAATGTTTGCAGACCAGGAGATGTCGGCAGAGATGAGGACGCCGAGAAACCAGAAGGTGTGGACCCTCTCCACATACACGTTGTTGATGTAGGGGGGGGGGCTAGGTCGGTGCTGTGCTTCCTGAAGTCAATAATGAGCTCTTTGGTTTTCTTGGTGTTCAGAGCAAGGTTATTTTCTGAACACCAGGCTGCCAACTTCAGGACCTCCTCTCTGTAGGCTGCCTCGTCTCCCTTTGAGATGAGTCCGACCACTGTGGTGTCGTCAGCAAACTTGACGATAAGGTTGTTGTTGTGGGTCGGACTACAGTCGTGGGTGTAGAGGCAGTACAGGAGGGGGCTCAGCACACAGCCCTGTGGAGAGCCGGTGCTCAACGTGCGGGTGGAGGAGAAGTGGGGGCCAAGTCTCACAGTCTGGGGCCGGTTAGTTAGAAAGTCCTTTATCCAGGCACATGTGAGGGGGGGAGGCTGAGAGTGTCCAGTTCACTGATAAAGATGTCTGGGATTATTGTGTTGAAAGCAGAACTGTAATCCACAAAGAGTATGCGGACGTAGCTCTGCTGCTGCTCCAGGTGGTTCAGTACAGAGTGTAGAGCTATGGCGATGGCGTCCTCTGTGGATCTGTTCACACGATATGCGAACTGGTAGGGATCGAAGTCTGGGGGGAGGTGGTCCTTGATGTGCTGAAGAACTAGTCTCTCGAAGCACTTCATGATTACCGGAGTGAGGGCCACAGGACGGTAGTCATTCAGGCTGGTGACGGGAGACTTCTTCAGCACCGGGATTATTGTAGCTGATTTTAGGCAGGGCAGGATGACTGCCTGAGCCAGGGAGAGGTTAACCCTTTGGTGACTAACCCCGTGAAAATGGTTCCTCCAGGAACGATGACGTTTCAGTTGTCAAGACAATGGAAAAACTAAAATACAAGAGCATTTTGTTTTGTGCACAAGAGCATTGTGACGTATCTTTCTGTTTTTGTATTTTAGTTTTTCCGTTGTCTTGACAACTGAAATGTCATCGTTCCTGGAGGAACCATTTTCAAGGGGTCAGTCACCAAAGGGTTAAAGATCCTGGTGAAGGTAGGGGCGAGCTGGTGGGCACATGCTCTGAGCACCTTACCAGGTACTCCATCTGGGCCGGCAGCCTTCTTGGGGTTCACTGCCAGGAGCACCCGTCTGACATCGTGCTCCTGTACAGTGAATGGGGTGATGTACAAACTGTGTGGTGGTGGGGGCAGGGCTGGAGCAGATGAGTGCTGCTGAGATGTTTCAAAGCAAGCAAAGAAGCAATTTAGCTCCTCTGCCAGTGGCACACTCCAGTCTCCTGTTGACGCATCACAGTCCCTGAAGTTCGTGATGTCTTGTATGCCCCACCACACCTCCCGTATGTTGTTGCTGGACAGGTGGGACTCTATACACAGCCTATGGTCTGCCTTGGCTTTTTTAATTTCTCTTTTCAGATCAGCTTGAGCGGCACTGTACAGAGCTCTGTCACCTGACCTGAAGGCAGCGTCGCGAGCCCTGAGGAGTGAGCGGACCTGGCTGGCCATCCAGGGTTTCTGGTTTGGGAAGACCCAGATGTTTTTATTCACCGTCACATTTCCGATACAGAACTTGATAAAGTCCAGTACCGTTCCTGTGAATGTCTCCAGCTCCTGGTGTTCAAATAAGTCCCAATCTGTCCATTTAAAGCAGTCCTGTAGTTTGGAGCGTGCGTTGTCAGGCCAGGTTGTGATGGTCCTTGTGGTGGGCCTGGCTCTGCGTCTGAGGGGAGTGTAGGCTGGGGAGAGCAGGAGGGAAAGATGGTCTGACTGGCCGAGGTGGGGGAGGGGTATGGCTCTGTACGCATGCTTGACATTGGAGTAAACATGATCCAGAGTGTTCTCCCCTCTAGTAGAACACTTTACATGTTGGTAAAACTTCGGCAGTACAGTCTTCAAGTTGGCCTTATTAAAGTCTCCTGCAATTATGTGAACACCGTCAGGGTGGGCCCACTGCTGTTTGTTTATGGTGTTCAGCAGGAGAGAGAGTGCTGTGTTTACACAGGCGTCGGGTGGAATATACACAGCTGTGACAATCACTACAGTAAGCTCTCTTGGTAGAAAAAAAGGCCGGCATCTTACAGACATGTACTCGAGGTCCGGGGAACAGTGTTTATCTATAATTGTTCCGTTGTTACACCAATTATCATGCACGTAAATACAGAGCCCTCCCCCTCTACTCTTACCGGAGTTCTCATTCCTATCCCAGCAGAGCAGAGTGCGGCCTGCTAGCTGCAAGCTAGCATCGGGTATTTCCGGATGAAGCCAGGTTTCTGTGATAATTAAAACACAGCAGTCCCGAACATAGCGATTTCCAGCGAGTTGTAATTCCAGATCATCCGTTTTATGCACCAGGGATCTGGCATTGGCGAGATACAGGCTCGGCAGAGGTGGCTTGTGTGGTTGTTTTTTTAGCCTTAGCATAGTACCAGACCTGCGGCCCCGCTTCTGCTTCCTCTTCCTCCTCCGTCTGCGCCGCCTCCTAGACCTGACAACAATCCACAGAGAGCCCGGCGGTCTCGCTATGTCATCTGGGATGTTATGCGTGAAGAGAAAGTCACTTGAAACAGATACCTGATGTTGGTCACCGATGGCTAAAAGTGTCTGGTGGGTGTACTGGATGTTCGCAGAACCAATGTTGCACAAACAAGCAAGAAAGAAATACAAAAACAAACAAAAAAAAGAGCACTGAAAAGGAGAGCTGTAAGCCGCTGCAACCACGCGCGCCGCCATCTTGGAAATCTGGCCACTCTTCCATAAAGCCCCACTCTGTGGCATGTACAGCTTAAAGTGGTCCTATGGACAGATACTCCCATCTCTGCTGTGGATCTTTGCCGCTCCTTCAGTGTTTTCTTTGGTGTCTTTGTTGCATCTCTGATTAATGTCCTCCTTGCCTGGTCTGTGAGTTTTGGTGAGTGGCCTTCTCTTGTCAGGTTTGTAGTGGTGCCATATTCTTTCCATTTTGCTATAATGGATTTAGTGGTGCTCCCTGGGATATTCAAAGTTTGGGATATTTTTTATAACCCAACCCTAATCTATACTTCTCCACAATTTTGTCTCTGACCTGTTTGGAGTGCTCCTTGGTTTTCATCTTGCTTGCTTAGTCGTGTTGCAGAGTGAGGGTCTTTCCAGAACAGGTTGATTTATACAGACATCATGTGACAGATCATGTGACACTTTGCACACAAGTGGATATTAATCAACTAATTATGTGACTTATGAAGTGAATTCGTTGGACCAGCTCTTATTTAGGGGTTTCATATGAAAGGGTGTGAATACCTATGCACACTCCAGATTTCTGATTTTTTCCATCTTAATTATTGTTTGTGTCACAATAAGAAAACAATGTGCACCTTTAAAGTGGTAAGCATGTTGTGTAAATCAAATGGTGCTAACCCCCCAAAAATCCATTTTAATTCCAGCTTGTAATGCGACAAAACAGGACAAATACCAAGGGGGATGAATACTTTTGCAAGGCACTGTAAATAAGCAAGTACTTAAGAGCATTTGATTGGATAATTACTGCAGTGATTAATATGTTTCAGTTGGCAACAATTCTTTTAACTCTAACTGATGCAGTGAGTAGCTTCTCATTTCTTTAAAAACCATGTGGGAAGACATATCCCATGGTCGTGGAAAAGATGTTACTGTGTTTCAATAGGGTCATATTATTGGTCTGCATCAAGCAAAGAAAACAACTAAGGAGATTAAATTACTGGAATTGAGTCCAGCACAAGCCCTGCGATGACCTGGCGACTGGTCCAGGGTGTATCCCGCCATCTCACCCATAGTCAGCTGGGATAGGCTCCAGCTTGCCTGACCCTGCACAGGATAAGTGGCTACAGATAATGGATGGATGGGTCCAACACATTATTAAACCTGGAAGTATAGTGGTGAATCGTCAACTTCATGGAAGAAATGTGGTCAGAAAAACTCTTGACTGACCGTGATCAGAGATTACATAAACCCTTTTAGTTGAATCATAAAAAAAATCGACAGTAGAACTCATGGCTGTGTGTGAAAGTAAGAGCATGTCCACACGCACACTGCGGCGAGAACTCACAGGACTGGGAGTAAAAAGCTGTATCCAAAAGAAAACCACTTGTTAGTGAAACTAATCAGAAGAAAAGGCTTCAATTTGTTAGGGAGCATAAAGATTGGATTCTGGGGCAATGGAAAAAGGTTATGTAGTCTGGTGAGTCCAGATTTACTTTATTCCTGAGTGATGGGCATATCAGGGTAAGAAGGGAAGTGCATGAAGCAAAGCATCCATTGTGCATAGTGGCCACTGTACAAGCCTCTGGAGGCAGTGTGATGACCTATGGTTGCTTCAGCCGGTCAGGTCGAGACTCAGCAACATTACGTGAAAATAAAATGAAGTCAGCTGGCTACCTGAAAGTACTGAATGACCAGGTTATCCCATCAATGGACTTCTTCCTCCCAAATGGCACAGGCCTAAAATTAGGGCTCAAATAGTGAAAGAGTGGTTCAGGGAGCATGAGGAATCATTTTCACAGATGAATTGGCCACTGCAGAGTCTCGACCTTAACCCCACTGAAAGTTTTTGGGATATGCTGGAGAAGACTTTATAGAGTAGTTTGACTCTCCTCTCATCAAAACAAGAGCTCAGTGAAAATTTAATGTGACTTTGGATGGAAATAAATGTTGTGATGTTGCATAAGGTTGCTGAAACAATACCACAGTGAATGCACACCATAACCAAAGCTAAAGGCTTTCCAATGAAATAGTAGCCTGTAACTTTTTTTTTTTTACCAGGCAGTGTATAATTAGAAGAATGTGAAAATATGAAGACAATATGCATGAGGCTCAAGCTTATGTGCCTTAGTGTTCATTTTATTCTTTTTTCTTCATATACAGTGGTGCTTGAAAGTTTGTGAACCCTTTAGAATTTTCTATATTTCTGCATAAATATGACCTAATGTCAGGTGCATGAGAGAGGCAGATGTAAACACAGAAGTGTTTATTATAATACAGTGCAATCTGTACAGGAAGTGCAGGAAAGCACACACAACAACAAACAATCCAAATCGGCAGGCAAGTTCATAAACAGGAAAACAGGCAAGAGGTCGATTGAGGCGCGAACGGGATATCAGAGGCAAAACAAGGACGAGAACTAGAAGCAGGAACAGGAGTCAAGAAACCAGGAAAATTACAAGGATGGGAAACAAGGCTCAGTAATGTGCACTGAATGTGGCATAATATTTCACGTCACATTACCATACGCGCAGTTCTTAAATAGTCCAACCTTTAGTTCACTGATTAAAAACAGGTGTGCCTTGTTCACGGCACGGGTGCTCTAACTCATTCAGCGCGTGTGCAGCCTGAAGACACTGAACAACAATGGTGTGCATGGCAGGGTTGCAAGAAGAAAGCCACTGCTCTCCAAAAAGAACATTGCTGCTCATCTGCAGTTTGCTAAAGATCACGTGGACAAGCCAGAAGGCTATTGGAAAAATGTTTTGTGGATGGATGAGACCAAAATAGAACTTTTTGGTTTAAATGAGAAGCGTTATGTTTGGAGAAAGGAAAACACTGCATTCCAGCATAAGAACCTTATCCCATCTGTGAAACATGGTGGTGGTAGTATCATGGTTTGGGCCTGTTTTGCTACATCTGGGCCAGGACGGCTTGCCATCATTGATGGAACAATGAATTCTGAATTATATCAGTGAATTCTAAAGGAAAATATCAGGACATCTGTCCATGAACTGAATCTCAAGAGAAGGTGGGTCATGCAGCAAGACAACGACCCTAAGCACACAAGTCGTTGTACCAAAGAATGGTTAAAGAAGAATAAAGTTAATGTTTTGGAATGGCCAAGTCAAAGTCCTGACCTTAATCCAATCGAAATGTTGTGGAAGGACCTGAAGTGAACAGTTCATGTTGAAGCTGTTCTGTACAGAGGAATGGGCTAAAATTCCTCCAAGCCGGTGTGCAGGACTGATCAACAGTTACCGTAAACATTTGGTTGCAGTTATTGCTGCACAAGGGGGTCACACCAGATACTGAAAGCAAAGGTTCACATACTTTTGCCACTCACAGACATGTAATACTGGATCATTTTCCTCAATAAATAAATGACCAAGTATAATATTTTTGTGTCCAGGGGTGCAGATCCGATGTTAGGATTGGGGGGGACACAAAAGTGATTTTTTTTTTTTTTGCCCGTATGCAACTCATACCATGCAGAGATGGAATGCAGAGTCAGAAATATATTTGTCAAACATTATTTGTTCCACCATTTCTATCTAAAATGTGAAGAATGTGAAGTCTGAAAATACATTTGTTTGTACAATTTTGAATAATTTAGGGGATTTTTATTGGGGGGGACAATTCATGTTTTTCAGAAATTGACCCCCCCCCCCCCCCCGGATCTGCACCCATGCTTGTGTCATTTGTTTAACTGGGTTCTCTTTATCTACTTTTAGGACTTGTGTGAAAATCTGATGATGTTTTAGGTCATATTTATGCAGAAATATAGAAAATTCTAAAGGGTTCATAAACTTTCAATCACCACTGTGGGTGTGTGTGTGTGTGTGTGTGTGTGTGTATATATATATATCTTTGTGATGTATTTTTTTTTCATTGTACCAAACTATATGGAGAGCACTCTGTTACAGCATAAAGTCAACACATCTTCAGCGCATCTACTGAGAACAGGCAGAAATCACAGCGAGAGAGAGAATGAGCCATGTGGTCCAAAAAAGCTTTTTTCTATTTCAGCTGACTGAGCCACATAATGGAAATCTGGGCCTTGATGAATGGCCAGAAGGCAGTGAAGCAAAGCATGGCAGAACAAACCATAGACTGCAGGCACGACCAAAAAGCTAACAAATAAACTGCATAGCACACGGAGGGAGAAGGTCTCATCTCAGTTCATTACCCACTGATATGAGCCCCCATTCTCAATCTGGAATGATGTACAGTCTTTATTCACTATATTAAAGTTGACATCAGAAGTGTACAACAGAAGTGTTTGTATGTGTGTGTGTGTGTGTGTGTCTCACACCACTGGGTGTCATGGAAGACAAACAACGTTTCATTGTACTTTTACTGATTCTCAAGGGCTACTGAAAATCTAGATAAGGGCACAGCAAAAGCTTCTCCATAACCGAGTTAATATCAGTGCGATGCAAATCCAAGCAGGGATTTCAAGAGATTCATAGAGTTGTATTTCATATGACTTTCTCACAGATCTAGCGATAGCCCTTGAGATTGCAAGTCAACTATACAAGTGCTATTTTTTCTACTTAACACTTACGAGAGAAGTAATGAACGGTGCGCTTATCTGATCTATTCCCGTTTCATGATGTTACAGCTCTGAGCCAGCAGCAGATTAAATGAGAACTAATGGGAAAGGAAATATGATTTGGAATTCTGTGTGATGAGTATGTCTGTCAGCTGTCTTTAATGGGCACAGCAAAATTAACGTCCAGCATTTGTGAAGTATCCTCATGCTGCAGTAATGAGACAGAAGATGAATTACCTTCCGTACACGGTTTCATTTTGATGCATACACATGCACACATACCGCTTTACAAAATGTGTGTATAGCATTGCAGGCACACACATTCTGGAAAGGCACAGTCTCTCTTCAGCCAAGCCCATCATACACATGCACGCATGCTACTTAGGCTCGAATGTTTGTGTAAGAAGATGAACTTTCTGAGTTGACATGGTGATTGACAAGCTCTGACAAGGAGAAATGCTTCCTTAACCTGATTGATCAGATGTTGGTTGTCCATACTGTTTGTTTTTAATCATGTTCCCAGAGCCTGGGGTACCAATGAGACTGGAGTTTTTGCTCTAAACATGCATTTTTTGACAGCTGTCAGTGTGAGGAGAGGAGAAAAAAAAAAAAAAAGCGTGTTCATACTTAATTACACCATGTTAGACACCCTGAACTGCATTACATATTGAAATGTTTGTGATGGTTTTTCATGATGCTGATACTAATTTATTGATTGGTGCTGTATTTTTGTTATTCCTATGAGAAGTTAGCGGTTGTGTACCTCACTGACATCACAGTAGAATATTTCATTACAACATAATTCTTGGACACCACTGAAGATCACATGTGATTTATAAAGATTAATATACAAGTCGTATAGGGTGGATTTTTCCTTAGTGATATATAGTATATCTGTTCAACTCTGATCCATGGTTGGCATCTATTCTTGGCCTTTTCATCCATTCTCACAGCTCTTCATCACTATACTAATGATACTCAGCTCTATCTGTCCTTCCCTCCAGTGAACTCCTCAGTTTGCCTTCCAGATATTTCAGCCTGGATGAAGGATCACTTTCTCTAACTCAACCTTTCAAAGCTAGAGATTGTTGTCAGCCCAGAAAGTCCCTCAATCCAAAACAATATCAAATTCAACCTCAGTTTATTGTTGCTACTACTATCAAGGTCCACCAGGAATCTTGAAGTAACAATATATGAGCAGTCTGCCTCCATAAGCCACACTGCGATGATTTCCCAATCCTGCAGGCTTGATTTGTTTGTCAGGAAGTACATTGCATATCTGGAATGCATGACACAACTCATACAGACACTTTGAATATATTTTTGTATTTTGCTTTATTGCCTTTGGCAAGTACCCTTGTCAAGAGCAAATGTGTAGTCTTCATCAAAAAACACATCCTTACACTACAATACAAATACAGAAAGGTATAAACATATCAAGTTAGAACACTGTTAAAGAGAAATTAGTGTGGCAGTGTGTCTCAATTTGCGTACTTCCATACTTACACTTGCTATTTCGAGTGCTTAAGCGTTTTCACACTGACAAGTATGTCAACATGCAATACACTAGTACCCGGATGGTGTACTCAAAATGGTCAAAATGTTCAGTGTGCAAAGCTGCACACTTCTAACCCTCAGTGGTCACCATCTCGGCTATTTAACAGAAGGGGAGGGACCACCAACCTATTTTCAGCCAGCTGAGGAGGGGAGGTCATTAACGCTGACGACATCCATGTCACATAAAATATCTACACACGTAAGCAAGGAAAATTAAAAACCGTGTCATTCAGTTTTATTTATTTGTATAGATCTTTTAACAATAGTCACAAAGCAGCTTTACAAAAATCCAAATGAAGGTTTAGTCACTTGTGATCCCAATCGCTCTTTCACTGAATGTTTGTGTATGTGTGTGTATGGTCTCTCTTTGCCATACGATTAACATAAACCAATGTACCTTACATTTACTGTTACTAATTACCTCACGTATCCTATGACTGTTATTAGTGTGCATTATTAGAGAGCTTGATTATATTATTTTTTATTTTAGTGATGTTTGTAGTGCTACTGTTATGAATTCTGTTGTGATTTTTTTGGCAAATCACATCTATAACATGTCTTCTCGTAATCTGTAATAATAAAAACATTACAAATCAGGGAAAAAAACTGTCCACTCGTGGCCGATCTTAAAGGAAAAATGAAAATGACTTAAGCCCCGCCCATGTATCCTTGAAAAGCATGTTTACTGATAACTATATACATACTGTATATGTTTACTGTATGTTGATTTATGTCATTATGATATACATGTCAATTTCCTTTATAAACCTAACACACCCTACTAAGTAATAATTTTATTTTTAAAACTGTTTTTTAAATCATTTTTCTACATTCAGAACCAAAACATGTTAGTTTATAGATGACCTGCGTTAATGAAATTTCTCAAGTTCATTCCTCAGCTTAGTTAGAAGGATATTACTGGGGAATTTCACAACATGTTGATTATTGTTGGATTTTATCCTGAAAAAATTGACATGTTTTTTTGTCACACTGTATGGTATTTTCTTGATTAAACAATAAAGAAATCATGCTCCAACATAAATTTTTGATGTGAAAATCTTTCTCTTGAGAATGTCTTCAGAGTCAAATAAATATTTTACTTCTAACATCAAAAAGCTAGATTTTATTTGCAAATTTATGCATATTAAATTAGACAAAGCCTCATATTCATAAACAAATGCAAATGTTTGAAAAGGTTCCAATAAAAAAAGGCTTTGTAAAAATATCAGCAATCAACTGGGAATGCTTAATTGTAATATCTATTGTTTTAAAAGTATCCTTTCACCAGTAATATCTTGCCTTAGTGACTGAACAGTGTGGTCTTCCCACAACTATATTTGCTGCATGAGCAGGTGGTGGATAAGTAAATAATATTGGCTGGCGTTGAGTGGTATATCAGATATATTCCATTCAGCAAGTCAAAGACGAGTTCAATATCATGCTAGCTGAATGGAATCTATCCGATATACCATGAAAAAAGCCATAGTAATAATAATAATAATAATAATAATAATAATATTATTATTATTATTATTATTATTATTATTATTATTATTATTATTATACATTCCTTTTGTGTGTTCAGTGCATCTTTCTCTTTCAAAATTCTCTCAAAATCTTCCGTATTTAATTAAGCAAACCTGGCGGCCATGATCGTTTACAAATTGTCATACAGTGGTGCTTGAAAGTTTGTGAACCCTTTAGATTTTTCTATATTTCTGCATAAATATGACCTAAAACGTCATCAGATTTTCACACAAGTCCTAAAAGTAGATAAAGAGAACCCAGTTAAACAAAGGAGACAAAAATATTACACTTGGTCATTTATTTATTGAGGAAAATTATCCAATATTACATATCTGTGAGTGGCAAAAGTATGTGAACCTTTGCTTTCAGTATCTGGTGTGACCCCCTTGTGCAGCAATAACTGCAACTAAACGCTTCCAGTAACTGTTGATCAGTCCTGCACACCGGCTTGGAGGAATTTTAGCCCATTCCTCTGTACAGAACAGCTTCAACTCTGGGATGTTGGTGGGTTTTCTCACATGAACTGCTCGCTTCAGGTTCTTCCACAACATTTCCATTGGATTAAGGTCAGGACTTTGACTTGGCCATTCCAAAACATTTACTTTATTCTTCATTAACCATTCTTTGGTAGAATGACCTGTGTGCTTAGGATTGTTGTCTTGCTGCATGACCCGGCTTATCTTGAGACTCAGTTCATGGACAGATGTCCTGATATTTTCCTTTAGAATTCGCTGGTATAGTTCAGAATTCATTATTCCATCAATGATGGCAAGCCGTCCTGGCCCAGATGCAGCAAAACAGGCCCAAACCATGATACTACTGTACCACCACCATGTTTCACAGATGGGATAAGATTCTTATGCTGGAATGCAGTGTTTTCCTTTCTCCAAACAACGCTTCTCATCGAAACCAAAAATTCTATTTTGGTCTCATCCGTCCACAAAACATTTTCCAATAGCCTTCTGGCTTGTCCACGTGATCTTTAGCAAACTGCAAACGTGCAGCAATGTTCTGTTTGGAGAGCAGTGGCTTTCTCCTTGCAACCCTGCCATGCACACCATTGTTGTTCAGTGTTCTCCTGATGGTGGACTCATGAACATTAATATTAGCCAATGTGAGAGAGGCCTTCAGTTGCTTAGAAGTTACCCTGGGGTCCTTTGTGACCTCGCCGACGATTACATGCCTTGCTCTTGGAGTGATCTTTGTTGGTCGACCACTCCTGGGGAGGGTAACAATGGGCTTAAATTTTCTCCATTTGTACACAATCTGTCTGACTGTGGATTGGTGGAGTCCAAACTCTTTAGAGATGGTTTTGTAACCTTTTCCAGCCTGATGAGCATCAACAACACTTTTTCTGAGGTCCTCAGAAATCTCCTTTGTTCGTGCCATGATACACTTCCACAAACATGTGTTGTGAAGATCAGACTTTGATAGATCCCTGTTCTTTAAATAAAACAGGGTGCCCACTCACACCTGATTGTCACCCCATTGATTGAAAACACCTGACTCTAATTTCACCTTCAAATTAACTGCTAATCCTAGAGGTTCACATACTTTTGCCACTCACAAAGATGTAATATTGGATCATTTTCCTCAATAAATAAATGACCAAGTATAATATTTTTGTCTCATTTGTTTAAGTGGGTTCTTTTTATCTACTTTTAGGACTTGTGTGAAAATCTGATGATGTTTTAGGTCATATTTATGCAGAAATATAGAAAATTCTAAAGGGTTCACAAACTTTCAAGCACCACTGTAGTTGCTCACTAGCGCGGAAGTTTTACATCTCCGACGTGTGATGTCAAGTTGTCTCAACAACCCTGTAATATTGTAAACCATATTCAATGCTCATTCTCCATTGGGTAGAGTGATGTAATACACATAGGATAAGTGATATGCTAATCATATTGCATGCTATTGAACCGAACGAATGAAACCCACTAAAAGGGAATAGAATACATGCTTTTATTCCACTGAAAGTGTCCTGTATGTATAATAATTTATTTTACAACACTTGTATCACTGTTCTGTCCTTGAAAGGCTACTTGTTTGAAATGAATACTGCCTCACACATTTTGAAGAAAAAATTTCAATAGATGTGAGGAAAAAAGTGATATATTTTTATTAAAAATGCCAGTTATTGCTTCTCCTGAATAGGGCAGTATTCATCAGTCATAACATTTAAACCACCTGCCTAATATTGTGTAGGTCCAACTTGTGCCGCCAAAACATCTCTGACCCGTCGATGTATGGACTCCACAAGACCTCTTGAAGTTGTGCTGCGGGATCTGGCACCAAGGCGTGAGCAGCAGATCCTTTAAGTCCTGTAAGTTGTGAGCTGGGGCCTCCATGGATCAGACTTGTTTATCCAGCACATCCCATATATGCTTGATCGGATTGAAATCTGAGGAATTTGGAGGCCAAGTCAATGCTTTTAACTCTTTGTCATGTTCCTCATATGACCCAGAGCATCACACGACCTCTGCTGATTTGCCTTCTTCCCATCCTGCATCCTGGTACCATCTTTACCCAAGGTAAGTGACACACATGCACCTGACTGTCCACATCATGTACAACCCCGATTCCAAAAAAGTTGGGACAAAGTACAAATTGTAAATAAAAATGGAATGCAATAATTTATAAATCTCAAAAACTGATATTGTATTCACAATAGAACATAGACAACATATCAAATGTCGAAAGTGAGACATTTTGAAATTTTATGCCAAATGTTGGCTCATTTGAAATTTCGTGACAGCAACACATCTCAAAAAAGTTGGGACAGGGGCAATAAGAGACTGGAAAAGTTAAAGGTACAAAAAAGGAACAGCTGGAGGACCAAATTGCAACTCATTAGGTCAATTGGCAATAGGTCATTAACATGACTGGGTATAAAAAGAGCATCTTGGAGTGGCAGCAGCTCTCAGAAGTAAAGATGGGAAGAGGATCACCAATCCCCCTAATTCTGCGCCGACAAATAGTGCAGCAATATCAGAAAGGAGTTTGACAGTGTAAAATTGCAAAGAGTTTGAACATATCATCATCTACAGTGCATAATATCATCAAAAGATTCAGAGAATCTGGAAGAATCTCTGTGCGTAAGGGTCAAGGCCGGAAAACCATACTGGGTGCCCGTGATCTTCGGGTCCTTAGACGGCACTGCATCACATACAGGCATACTTCTGTATTGGAAATAACAAAATGGGCTCAGGAATATTTCCAGAGAACATTATCTGTGAACACAATTCACCGTGACATCCGCCGTTGCCAGCTAAAACTCTATAGTTCAAAGAAGAAGCCGTATCTAAACATGATCCAGAAGCGCAGACGTCTTCTCTGGGCCAAGGCTCATTTAAAATGGACTGTGGCAAAGTGGAAAACTGTTCTGTGGTCAGATGAATCAAAATTTGAAGTTCTTTATGGAAATCAGGGACACCGTGTCATTCGGACTAAAGAGGAGAAGGACGACTCAAGTTGTTATCAGCGCTCAGTTCAGAAGCCTGCATCTCTGATGGTATGGGGTTGCATTAGTGCGTGTGGCATGGGCAGCTTACACATCTGGAAAGACACCATCAGTGCTGAAAGGTATATCCAGGTTCTAGAGCAACATATACTCCCATCCAGATGACGTCTCTTTCAGGGAAAACCTTGCATTTTCCAACATGACAATGCCAAACCACATACTGCATCAATTACAGCATCATGGCTGCGTAGAAGAAGGGTCCGGGTACTGAACTGGCCAGCCTGCAGTCCAGATCTTTCACCCATAGAAAACATTTGGCGCATCATAAAACAGAAGATACGACAAAAAAGACCTAAGACAGTTGAGCAACTAGAATCCTACATTACACAAGAATGGGTTAACATTCCTATCCCTAAACTTGAGCAACTTGTCTCCTCAGTCCCCAGACGTTTACAGACTGTTGTAAAGAGAAAAGGGGATGTTTCACAGTGGTAAACATGGCCTTGTCCCAACTTTTTTGAGACGTGTTGTTGTCATGAAATTTAAAATCACCTAATTTTTCTCTTTACATGATACATTTTCTCAGTTTAAACATTTGATATGTCATCTATGTTCTATTCTGAATAAAATATGGAATTTTGAAACTTCCACATCATTGCATTCCGTTTTTATTTACAAATTGTACTTTGTCCCAACTTTTTTGGAATCGGGGTTGTAAAAGAAAATGTGATTAATCAGACCAGGCCACCTTCTTCCATTGCTCATGGTCCAGTTCTGATGCTCATGTAGGCGCCCATTGTAGGTGCTTTTGGTGGTTGACATGGGTCAGCATGGGCACTCTGGCCTGTCTGTGGTCACACAACCCCATACACAGCAAGCTGCGATACTGTGTGTTTGGACACCATTCTATCATAGCCAGCAATAACATTTTCAGCAATTTGTGCTGTAGGAGCTCTTCTGTGGGATCAGTCCACACAGGCTAGACTTTGCTCCCCATGCACATCACTAAACTGGTTATCCGGTTGTCCTTCCTTGGACCACTTTTGGTAGGTGCTAACTGCTGCATACCGGGAACACCCCACAAGACCTGCCCTTTGGGAGATGCTCTGACCCAGTTTTCTAGCCATCACAATTTGGTCCTTGTCAAAGTCACTCAGATCCTTATGCTTACCCAGAAGACACAAGACATAATATTTCTCGCCCCTTGACAGGTGCCATTGTAATGAGATAATCCAATGGTTTTCATGTCATCTCTCAGTGGTTTTAATGTTATGGCTGTTCAGTGAACATGCTTTTTAACAAAAAAAAAAAAGAAAAGGCTTTCCATGTGTTTAATTAGAACATGGTTCTCACTCAGAAATGCTCAGAGCTTGATTTAATGCTTGACATAGTAATTAGATAGATGGGAACACTCTTTACTGGTGTGTCAAAAGAAGGTGGTCTTCAGAAATGTGCCCTATATAGAGGCCTAATACAAAGTCCCCAGCTATAGAGAAAGGAAAAATGAAGAGACAGAAAGGAACATAGCCCACCGACCAGAGCGCAAAGCTGACCTAATTATTAATCACTGCAAATGCAGCAACATGACACTTTTTAATTAATTGGCTGACTATGTGTGGCCTATTTGCCAACATGTTTGGGGAGCAAGTCTTACAGCATGGCTACAGACATGTTATATTTAATTAGGACTGGAGGCTTCTCTTAGCACAAGCCCCAGAGTGGGACGATCAGGGCTAGCACTTTCCCTAGGGATGCTGGGATGCTGTAATTTTTCAGGTCACTTACGCAGACAATTGCAAATTTCTAGTTAAATTAGAAAACCCATCTAAAACAACCATAAGGCTATCTAGTCCTGTAATGGAGCTCTAGTAGTAATTTTTTTTCATGAGCAAGGCGTCTTCATTAGAATGTAATTAAAACTGTGTTCCTTTCTCATTCTAAGTTTCACCAGGAGAGATTTAAACAAATCTCAGCTCGCATCAGTAAATTCTCATGTGAATTACGAACAGTGAATGAGAAAAGAAACTGAAATTACTTCATCTAATAGCAAAAAGCTTCCTTAAAGATAGATTTAAGTTTCAAATAATCTGTGATTGCTCAGGCTGTGCTTCAAATAGATTGTTTTTTCCCCCTGTGGCTAGTTTGGTGGCAGAGGGGAATCGTCAAGGCCATCAGAGAAGACCCTCTCTATAGATAGGAACCAAGTTCCATATCAAACTGGGAACTCTGGAGCTGTGAAGTGGCATCTCTACCCGCTGCACTTTTTCCATCCAGCTCGTTAGTTCAAATACTAAAGTATTGAACATTCTGTGTAACCAGTAGCAGACTTCTTAAGTAGTTTTATCAATACTGCTCAACTCGTCTTCAAATTGGTCTTTGACAACTTTCTATCAAAATTTTAAAATAAAAGTCGGGTTTTCCAGCTGCATCCTGACAAATGAAACACTATTGAGGCTACAAATGTTATGCGCACCTCCACAAGTGGTTTGGCTAATGAGATGACAAGGCGGCTCCACCTGAGATGGATATTTGAATGTGGTCTCACTTCTGTGTTCACACACCCTTTTGGGTGGATTAGATTTTTTCTCTTTATTTTCTCATTTTCTCACTTATTTGGTCACCTGTCAATTCCCACTCACCAGCCAGCTCTCCACTATCATGCGACAGCTACCAACTGGGAGGCTGAAGGCGAACAACTTAACCTTTTCAAACTGCTGCTCATGCTGTGTCACAGAGCAGTGTAACACACTCGGAGGAAAACATAATCTGCCTTCTTCCACATGCACACCACTTCTAGATGCTCAGGATTGGCTAGTGTCACTAATTGACAGGTAAGAGAGAGCATGCAATCCATCCCACCGTGAGTTTGGTCAATTTTACTCCCTTGGATCCTGGCCATGGATGGCTGTGGCATCTAATTTTTATCGCAAGTTCAAAACCAGAAGATAAGGCAAATGCTTAATCTGTTGCAGCATCTGGAGCTGTTCGCACACATTTTTCACAACATCAATCATTGTACCAACACTTTTATATCTGTTTCCATTTGTGTGTCTATGTGATAAACATTATTGGTTATAAAACATTAATCTCTAGTCTTTCAGGTTTTTTTTTTTTAATTCAGTTCCTAGTGACCTGTGGGTGGTAAAAGACTGAGAATCTTCACAGACACAGTTCCTAGTGACCTTGAGTGGCTTTTAGTGTTCACTAAAATACTGAACATTATGAGAAGGACCCTGGACAAAGACTGGACTAGACTTGTGCATTTCATTCTAAGGCTACATCCACACGACAACGGCAATGAGATGTTATTTAAAAATATATCGTGTCCAAATGGGCAACGATCAGTAAAATATCAGGTCCATATGGCAACGCAACGCTTGCTGAAAACGATGCAATACACATGCCACACCTCTAGGAGCGCTGTAAGACGGTCCCTTCGGAGACACCAGAACAATAGAAGAAGTAAGGACGCATGCGCATAAACTATTATGCGCGAGACTTCATATTAGCCACAAAGTCAGGAAAATCTGTTCGTAAAATTACATTATAATGACCAAATACAATGAAAAGTATTTTTCCAGTCTCACCTGTGAAAGGTAATCCCATGTGATCTCGTTTGGATGGTAAACCTGTTGGTACAGTTAAACACAGCTAATCTTTATTCTCCGCTTTGACCTATCCAATATGGCGGCAAGGATGACGTATGATTCTACGCGGAAGGCGGTGTCTTTAATGGTCCGGAATAAATTGAATGCTACACGTTGATGGATTAATTTGTTGTTTCTCACCTGTGAAAGGTAATCCCATGTGATCTCGTTTGGACGGTAAACCTGTTGGTACAGTTAAATGCAGCACATGAATCTTTATTCTCCGCTTTGACCTATCCAATATGGTGGCGAGGATGACGTATGATTCTATGCGGAAGGCGGCGTCTTTAATGGTCCTGAATAAATTGAATGCTACACGTTGATGGATTAATTTGCTCTTCTATGCCCTTTTTGAGGAATGTATTGTATAGGACTTAAACCAACATCTGAAGAGGTGAGATCGCTCCTTTTTTTCCCTATTTTTGCTGGCGGGATTGACTCTGCCCTAAGGGCAGAGTCTCTCTCTCTCTCTCTCTCTCTCTCTCACTTTGCACCATTACACAATAAATATTCACAGTGAAAATATTTTGTAAGCGCGTTTCATGAACCAAGTTATAGGATTTGTTGACAACTCGCATCGAGTTCGTTACACTTCTACCCGGCGTGAAGCACTCACAGTCATGTGGTTGTGACGTCATCATAAACAAATCCGTTCTACTCATCCAGACGACTTCACAACGGCAACGTTGCCAGATCTTTCCACTCTCGAACCCGTTCTCAAAAAGATTGCGTTTTGGGCACCCAAAACGCCGGTGCCGTGTGGATGCCAGGCCTAAACGATAAGCAATTGTATCGGAGTCACCTGAATCCGTTGCCGTGTGGACAGGGCCTAAGTCTCATCAGAAGATTTACCACCAAAATTTAACATTATGGTAAGCAACAAGTTTAAAGTCACAGTTACTACAAATTTGTGATTTTATGTTAAAATCAAATTTCTCTCATGCCTTGTGTATTTTATGGTTTCATTTATTCCCACCGGAGTGGTTATGAGCACAATATTATTCTTCTGCCAATGTACTCTTTCTAGCTTTCACAGAAAATTGCAGCTAAGATGGATTTTTGTATGTGATCATAGTTCGTTCAGCCTTAATAGCAGGATCCCACAATAAGATCATAACTTGGAGATAAACACTTCACACATAATAAAATAGTGCTTTTCTGTTTACTCTCTCCCACTTTGTGACAGCTGTTTGAAATTCAATTTGGGCAGATATGAGAAAATCCATAGGTAATTATATAAGAGCCAAGACTCTATTACTGTTGCTTATGACTACTGTAGAATAAATCAATCTAAGTTAATGACTTGTCAAGAATGCGTTTGATTTATCTCAGGTTGACAGTACTGAAGAATGCAAATGTCTTATTTTTACCCAGGAATCTACCTTATGCATGAATTAATATTTGATTAATTATGTATTTGTTAGACACAAGGCAACTGCACATGTGAGCAACATAATGAAAACTATACAGCCTGTAAAGAAAATATTAATTGTTGCCTATTATTTAACGGCAAGCTGTACTATCATGTATTGGTTAATCCAATATTCAATAATCCATCCATCTTCCATCCATTATCTATACCGCTTATCTGTGAGGATTGTGGAGATAACTGGAACTAATCCAAGCCAACTTTGGGTGAGAGGCAGGGTACACCTTGGGCAGGTCGCCAATCTGTCACTGGGATACACAGAGACGAACAACCATTCACACTCACATTCACACCCATGGGCAATTTAGTGTAGCCACTTGACCTAATCTGCATGTCTTTAGGCTCTGGGAGGAAACCAGAGCACCTACAGGAACCCGCACAGGAGAACATGCAAACTCCACACCGAAAAGCCCCTGTCAGCTGCAAGGTTGACCTAGAAACTTCTTGCTGTGAGGCATGACACCATCATGTCAAACTCTCAACAATACTGTATAATAAACATGATGGATTTTTCCACATGATATTCAGAATTTGAGGTTTCTTACTAAAGAGTAACCAGATTCTATTCACAAATATTCACACACAAAATCCAAAGCTAGAGACACACAAATGCCCCTTTTAATGCAAAGGCTATGCACTATCCTCCTCGCTAAATTATCACCATGGGTGGTAAGAATCAGCGGAACAGGGAATGAATTTCCCGCCTCTTAGAATAAAGCCCTTGAGTGCTTTTCTCCCTCCTTTAAAGAGAAGGGCATAGACACTGCAATGACACACCGCTGAATTGTAATAGCTCAGTGGTTTAAAAGCACTTTAGACATCCCCTAACATGGAGACAGACCCAGACACATTTCCCAAATGTATCGTTTCGGCCACTGCTAAAAGCCTTTTAAGGAGAGTTAAAGGCAGCAGCCTTCAGACAAAATCTCATGTGAAATTATGGAGAAAGAAGGGCACATGCTGCGTCTCCTCCTGCATATCAAAAACATGATATGATTATAATTCAGCTAAGCAAATATGAACATTATATATAAACATCATTGTCCTGCTCAAGATTGCTGGTTTGTTTTTAGAAGCCAAAACTGACTCATTCTCTTTATCCGTGATCTCTGGTCTATTCTCTTCATTACCCAGAATATGTTTTTTTTTTTATCTTCATAGAACATTCTTCTAGACTAGTGTGTGGACAAATAATGATTATAGACTCCATCTTCGGCTTGTAAGTTATTTATAACTTTGTTTACTGCCTAGAAGGACTGAGATACATGTGCTGGCAATATTCAATCATGAAATGGAAAGCCCAGTAGGATAGATTTATCCTATCATATTGGTTCATCATATAGGTTTAGGCTTCATCATATAGGTTTAGTTTAGCAGCAGGAATGAGAAAAAAATATCAGAAAGTCAAATTAAAACTGCTTTCTAAAAATTGACGTGCGATACCTGTGAAATTAAAGAATCTTACTGCACTCAGGAATGATACCTAAATAAATAAAATGTATATTAGTTCTAGTGTTGTTCATCTCGGCATCTTCGCAGTGACTCATTCAAAAAAGCCTCTCTATGTAGACCTGAAAACATGGATATATTATTCATACAACCACATGCGACTAAAAGAGCCTTTGTTGTATTGCTGGGGATGACCTGCTGCTGTGCTCAATTTCACTCAATTTATCAGCACAACTCCTTTCATATCCCTAGAGAAGCATGAGGTGCAATTTGCTGAAAGCAGTAGGGAAATATGTGAACACAGATTGTAGAGAAGTTCTTTTTCAAAAAATGTCCACTGTTTTCTCCCATTACATAGATAAGTCAAGACTGAAAAACCATTAGCAATGTACTAACCCTTAAATAGACATTTGGGGACCGTCATGCTTGGACCAGATTAACAGAAGCCTACACAGGTTAAAATCAACACAAGGTTTTTTTTTTTAAAGAATATTTTTTAAAACGGCGATCAAAGAGAACGAAAAACAGAAAGAAAAAAAGCCTCAGTGAGGCTGTAGCTCGTATACCGGCCACTGTTGTTGTGTGTGAGTTTGAAATCTGATCAATCCTGTGAGAGGAGTAGCGATTTCTGTAAAATTGCATTTGACCCCTGTGTAGCCGCATCCATGGTAGGTGGAGCCACCTGGTGAACAATTCTTGTTGGAATATGTCTTTAGAGTCTTCTGGGTGCGTTTCAGTGAAAACATCCTAGCAGTTTACGAACAGTTGTGTTTGGTGTGACAAGTCACCCGAAAATTTGAAACACCCATAAAATATTAAATATGACAGGTGGCACCACCATCTTGACACCTTTAATACATACCGACCTGGGGAACATTCCATTTGATTTTGATCAAAATCTGATCACTCCTGTAGGAGGAGTAGCAATTTTCGTGAAATTGCACGTGACCCCTCTGTAGCTTCATCCATGGTAGGTGGTGCCACCTGGTGAACAACTCTTGTTGGTATATGTCTTTAGAGTCTTCTGGGTGAGTTTCAGTGAAAATGTCCCAGCAGTTTAGGAAGCGTAGCGTTTAATGTGATGAATCACCCAAAAATTTCAGATGCTCATAAAATCATAAATCTGACAGGTGTCCCCACCATCTTGACAACGTTTATGCACACCCACCTGGGGAACATTATATGTGAGTTTGACTGAAATCCAATTAATCCTGTAGGAAGAGTAGTGATTTTTGTAAATTGTGGACAGACGACAATGATGAATGACAACAGATGACGGACGGATGATGCATGATTGCATAAGCTCATCCGACCTGGCCTACGGCTGGATGAACTAAAAACATGGACAACAAGTTCAAAAACTATAGATGCAATACAAACTAAAAGACAATGCAAATGGGATAAAGCTAAGAGGGGCGGCACGGTGGTGTAGTGGTTAGCGCTGTCGCCTCACAGCAAGAAGGTCCGGGTTCGAGCCCCGTGGCCAGCAAGGGCCTTTCTGTGTGGAGTTTGCATGTTCTCCCCGTGTCCACGTGGGTTTCCTCCAGGTGCTCCTGGTTTCCCCCACAGTCCAAAGACATGCAGGTTAGGTTAACTGGTTACTCTAAATTGACCGTAGCTGTGAATGTGAGTGTGAATGGTTGTCTGTGCCTATGTGTCAGCCCTGTGATGACCTGGCGACTTGTCCAGGGTGTACCCCGCCTTTCGCCCGCAAGTTAGCTGGAATAGGCTCCAGCTTGCCTGCGACCCTGTAGAACAGGATAAAGCGGCTACAGATAATGAGATGAGATGAGATAAAGCTAAGAGGAACATGGATACCAAACCAAAGCAAAGTCATACATGGCAAATATAGACAGAACGCCATTCTTTTTCATGTAGATTACCGAGTTAGCTGGATTGGATTATTGAAGAATTGACATGACCCTGGATTAGTCCATTCTTTGAAGCTATTCTTGGGTGTGGCACCAAGACAGCAAGTTTGTAAATACAGACCTGCTCAGGAGCAGGTGTAAAGAAGATTTGATTTGGGGTGTACTTAGAGATACAGAAAAAGTACCTGCTTTATAACTAAATATATCTCACAGTGGCTGGTTGAAGTGCCACAAATCTGATTTTATGTGACACAGAAATAATTTTTTCCAGACCTGAGCCACTTTCCTGTGTGGTTCTAGATATCAGATATGTGACCATGTGAGATGAATGAGAAAGGTCAGACCAGCATTTCTGTGGCTTTTTCTCAACACATATTAACATGCATGTGCAGGTCACTGTCGTCATCATCCAATAGTGGAGGACAGCAATTGTAGTAACTATATTTAGTAGGATGGATTTGGGGATTTGATTCAAGCAAAACTGGAAAGAACATACTGAAACTGAGTAGTTTGAAACAATTACCCAAGGAATATGTACTGGCCATTTCAGGGACAGGTGTGTTCACGTTAAAGACAGATATGAGATCCAGATGTAAACCGGCATGACGGACAGATCCAATCTGAGAAAAAGATTGGAATTGCTCCAAGAAACTTGTAATGTGAATGTAGCCTCAATATATCGAGGTCATGCAATTGCTATGGTGTGTCTTTAAATTAATTAATTGTGCTCCCACCTAAAGCAAAAGTGCCTGTGATTTGAAAAAGCAGCTAAGTTCATAAGTCTTCACCACTTATCAATAGACATTTTAATTAAAGTGCTAGTACAGCGATGGAAGATATATTGCCACTGACACCAACAACATATTTCGGGAAGACTATACACATTTTAAATGCTTTTTTAATTGGTTTATTCAAAAATAGAGCTTGAACTATGCCTACTCAAAAAAACAGCAACAAAAAAACCAAGCAAAAGTAAACCAAATTTTCATAGTTAACGCTTGTGCAGGACTTTATTTTCTGACTCCAATTTAACATTCCATAACCACATTATGGTACCTACAGATTGTGAGATTTCTGCAATTGAATAAGTTTATTGCAAGCCAAACTGTGTGACATGCATCTAATAAACTTGGGTATAACATCAGTTTTGATGTATGTACAATGTACAATGATAATACCTACTGAATAGGGGCTTAGAATGCAAGCCAATATACAAGAATAATAACAATATACATCAGCGTGTATCATCCATCTGTGCCACTATAGTGGTGAACAATGAAATTAAGCAAGAGTTGAGCACTGAGGGTGGCGGCACGGTGGTGTAGTGGTTAGCGCTGTCGCCTCACAGCAAGAAGGTCCTGGGTTCGAGCCCCGGGGCCGGCAAGGGCCTTTCTGTGCGGAGTTTGCATGTTCTCCCCGTGTCCGCGTGGGTTTCCTCCGGGTGCTCCGGTTTCCCCCACAGTCCAAAGACATGCAGGTTAGGTTAACTGGTGACTCTAAATTGACCATAGGTGTGAATGTGAGTGTGAATGGTTGTCTGTGTCTATGTGTCAGCCCTGTGATGACCTGGCGACTTGTCCAGGGTGTACCCCGCCTTTCGCCTGTAGTCAGCTGGGATAGGCTCCAGCTTGCCTGCGACCCTGTAGAAGGATAAAGCGCCTAGAGATAATGAGATGAGATGAGCACTGAGGTTTGGTGGCAGTGTCGTGCTGATCAGTGCGTCATTTCATGCTTCATTCCTATTGGTTGGTTAGTAGACATAGATCGTAGCAGCAGTTACATTGTGAAATGGTCATCCTAAATTTCTGACGCTATCAGAATTTTGTCCCAGGTTATCTTTGGTCATAAGACCATGACAAAGGCCATCTTTGAACTTCTCTTACAATGTGACGACTACCATTTTGGCGTCACAACCAAAGATATTGCCACGTTTCTTTCAAGTTGGTCATCTTTTGTCTGGGACAGCCCAAAATTACACAGTGTATACCTACCATTCAACTAAAATGTGCATGTTTTACTACATCACACACAAGAAAAAAGGAGCAATCTGAATGGCATCTCCAGGCTTCAGTACTCATTGATCATGGTTTTGAGTCTCAATACAGTATCTGCCCTTTCCAGACAAATGGGAGTACACAGTTCTCAAACAACTTAAGCTCTAATCAGTTCTCAGGTGTATTTAATATTTTTAAAAGAGTAAATACGTCATTTTGCCTTGGATTTGTTAAGTGGTGTATAAAGAATGGGCCCCAGGAGCAATCACTACTGCAAGGCCTCAATTTAATTAAAGCTTTCCAGGTTTTGGTTCATTTGATGTCTTATCTAAAGAAAAAGTGCTTGTGAATTGAACAAGCAACTGACAGGTTAGGTAGAGTTCATAGGTCTCTGGAGACTTGAAGAATTATTTTCTATTAATAGACATTTTTTTTTAATTAAAAAGTTAGAATGGAGATGTGAAATACTGTATATTGTCATTGCCACCCACGCCATATAGCTATGTATGATGACTAATGCACATGTATTTAAAAGTATATAGCTTTCATTTAACTGATCTACTCATCTATACCTAACACAGTTGTACTATTGAAAATTCAAAATGGCAGTTAAGTACAGTATACTGGAGTGGATGTTGTTAGAGTTAAATGAGCACTGAGGTTTTATTATGTACTGAATTCAGTGTTGTAATCGAGTCACTAAACCTCGAGTCCGAGTCCAGTCTCGAGTCCCCAGTGTTCAAGTCCAAGTAAAGTCCAAGTCATTAAAAAAAATTTCGAGTCGAGTCCACTATTGATCCAAGTTCAGTCCGAGAACAAGACTCCAACCGCACCATTTGATGGTGGCTGTTTTAGCGTCATTAACATTAGTTTGTTCCTGAACATGACGTATAAACAGGTGAATGTGCATTCTCTTTGCCAGGGAGTGTGAAGTACTAAATGCGTTAATACAGACTAAGGGAAGCAAATGAGTATGCTATAATATATACTCATTATCCTTTTTTGGCAAGATTTCTAATGAAGCACATTGTGTTTGCAACATTGACAAAAAGACATCAAGTCCCTGACTATGAGATTTCTGTCCTCACATTCTCATCTCATCTCATTATCTCTAGCCGCTTTATCCTTCTACAGGGTCGCAGGCAAGCTGGAGCCTATCCCAGCTGACTACGGGCGAAAGGCGGGGTACACCCTGGACAAGTCGCCAGGTCATCACAGGGCTGACACATAGACACAGACAACCATTCACACTCACGGTCAATTTAGAGTCACCAGTTAACCTAACCTGCATGTCTTTGGACTGTGGGGGAAACCGGAGCACCCGGAGGAAACCCACGCGGACACGGGGAGAACATGCAAACTCCGCACAGAAAGGCCCTCGCCAGCCCCGGGGCTCGAACCCAGGACCTTCTTGCTGTGAGGCGACAGCGCTAACCACTACACCACCATGCCGCCCTGTCCTCACATTGTATATTAAATATATTATTCCACTCTGGCAAGCACCTTTGCTTTCTCTCAATATCTTTGTGTTGAAATGTATTTATTTATTTATTTATTTATTTATTTAGCTAGCTAGATAGATAGCATGTTCCTGATTGGTCATAAAATGAGTAGCTTGAGGTGCATTATGTGCCATGCTACTATGAATAAAAATAAATCATCCAGACATAAAATTTGCTTATCCCAGGTGCCCAGGCAAGATGTTGTTTCACCTCTGTTTAAATGACCTACTCAACATCATCAAATATAAACCTTTTGCATTTTCTGAGAATCACATGATAGTCTAGTTCCTGACATCCTAAAAAAGATTTGCAGAGTCTATAATTAAGTCTATCCAAATAGTGCTACAATGAAAAAGATTAAAATCCAGTCTTCTCGGCTTCCACATTGATTTTCATTGTGAATCCGCAGACATTCTCCTAACACTGGCCACCAGGTTATTTATAAGCCCAGAAAAGTGAAAACAGCTGATACGGTTCATAAAGGCATTTCCTCAGGTCAATTTATCAAACATCCCTGGTTTGTCTTCTAGCTGACAGATGCTATGTAAATGCACCCGAGCTCCTTCGGGAGATAAGAGGAGTCTGATTGGAGCATAGTTTATTGGGAACTGTGTTCGACATAAATCATCAAGCTGCAAAGACACAGAAGACAACAAGACAACTCACCTTTTGCTTTGTTTTTCGTTGCCGCCTCTAAAAAAGGAGAGAAGATAGAGAGAGAGAGAGAGAGAGAGAGAGAGAGAGAGAGAACATAGTCAGGCAGATTGGAAAAGCAGAATATGCTGTTCTATAGATACACTCCTTTAATCTAGCTCTGTTTACATTTAAGTGGTATTTCTTTCTTGACATTGCGTTCTTCTTTCTGTCAGACACACTGAAAAGAACTCGTGCTTGAATGCATATGTCTTGTCCTTTCATTATGCCAGGCCTTCTGTTTTGTATGCATTTCTGCCATATATACTTGGTGAAGAGGAGCATAATACTGATATTTTCCAGCATGCACCATCTGCATAGAGTTCTTTGCGAAGCCTGCTGAATAATTAAGTTCAACCTTTCAGAGTCAGTGTGAACACGGAACATCAAAGGATGAAGTGAGCCTAAAGAATGAAATGACACTAAAGTTAGCGTCATGCTGGAATGTGACAAAAGAATAGCACAATAGGATCTATCATCATAGTTCCAAGGACTTTCTTACACCCTCACAACCCACATACTCCAACAACTAAGAGCAAAGGAGATATGCATTAGGCACAGCTTTGCTAATTATAAAAGCATTATCTATTCTGCTCAATGATTTTTGACATGAGATATTTCTGGAAGTGACAAGACAATGATATAACACTATAATGCTATTGCCATAAAGAGTTGATCATCAATATGACATCTTCCTGCTAAGGATTTAAAGGACTAGTGTCTTTGGACAATAGTTTGGATCCGAGCCTACAGGGCTATGCAGCTCACATTACTCAGTCTGCTGTGAGAAAAGGTGCTGGCATATCGTTTAAAGATTCATTGTTTTTGACAGTTGTTAATCTCTCCCGTACCTATGCCCTTCCCATGTTCCCTTTTACATTTAGGTTATTAATCTACGACTCCATTTGTGGTGTCGGAATGTAATAGTGTTGACATAGTCAGACTCCATGATACAATTCTCCTTGCTGTGGGCAGAAAATGCTTGCCAATTCCTGAGAAGAATAACAATGGGTCTCAGCATGCACTAGAACGCAAATGCTTTTAATCGAACTGTATTTGTTTTGCATAAAGATTTTTTCTTTTTTTTTTTCATTTCAGCTTATTTTTGCTGTGTGACTTGCAACTGAACAAAAAAAAAATAGACTTGACATGATATTCCAAGAAAGTTTGTTTATCTGAGACTTTACTTTACTACGGTAGTGTTAATGAGGCAACATGACACCTTCCATTCCATGATAACTGGTTTAAACCTATATACAGTACATAAACATAAATATGTGGCTTAATCCAACATATGTCGTCTGATATTAAAATGACATAATTCATTACTTCATTCATTTATCTCCAGTAAGTACTTTATCCTGGTCAGTGGATCTCAGCAACGCTGACACTCTGGATGGAACCTCAGGCCATCATAGGGCACCACACACACGCACATTCACACACTCATCCACACTCACATTCATGTCTAGAGGCAAACTGGACTTTTAATCTAGCAGAAGACCCAAAGAAAACATATACACAGGAAGAGCATTTGGAACTCAGATAATAACCTAAGTTTATGCTCAAACTGGAGACCCTGGACACCACTTTGGATCCTGCCACCCAAGCTAATAGTGTATTGGAATGAAATGATACCATATATAGCTTTGTTGACCTAAGAATGTATTATTACACTTTTTGGGCTGATGTACAGTAGAACGTGATGACTAGTGTTGTAGTCAAGACCACCTAAACTGAGACCAAGTCATGACCAATACCAAAGTCTATCGAGACCAAGACAAGACCAAGACTTTGAGGGGTTGAGATCAAGTCAAGACCAAGACCAAGGCAGGGTGGGACCAAGTCAAGACCAGGACCAGACCAGTGCGTGGGAAGGGGGGTGTGGAGGTTCTGATAGCTGTCAACAGGAAGAAAAATGTCAAATTAGCAATGAGTCACGTTACTGTTCACATTTGAAGCAGGAAGTTTTACATCCAATCACAGGACTGGTCTCAAATACTACAACACTAGTGATGACAACTGATTTTGTAGCTCAGTGTAATTATGGTGTGTCACGTAATGATTATGACACAAAATATCAAACATCAAAACCAAAAACTCAGTGTGTTTCAGCTTCAGAGACAATATGCAAAACTTATAAAGCTCACTTTTCTTATGAGTTAATGCAACTATTACATGTAACAGTTGTGTAAAAATATATAATGTAACATTTTTATACAGAAGATTTTCATGTCAATATTAGTTCACATGTCACTTTTGTAATCTAAGCCAGCATGAAAAGTGTCATAACAGCTGTCAACAAAAATCCATATAATTAATCTAATAATGGGCGGCATGGTGGTGTAGTGGTTAGCACTGTCACTTCACAGCAAGAAGGTTCTGGGTTCGAGCCCAGCAGTTGACAGGGGCCTTTCTGTGTGGATTTTGCATGTTCTCCCCGTGTCTGTGTGGGTTTCCTCCCGGGTGCTCTGGTTTCCCCCACAGTCCAAAGACATGCAGGTTAGGCTAATTGGTGGCTCTAAATTGGATCACACAAGTGTGAATGTGAGTGTGACGAAAATCTACCATGGTTTACTATGGTTTTACCATGGTTTTTATGTAGTAACCATGATTCTACCATGGTATCTCATGGTTATTCTAAGTACTATGAACCAACCATAGTATTACTATGGTTCATCCATGGTAGTAACCATGGTTCTACTATGGTATTTCATGGTGATTCTAAGTACTATGAACCAACCATAGTATTACTATGGTTTATCCATGGTAGTAACCATGGATCTACTATGGTATTTCATGGTGATTCTAAGTACTATGAACCAACCATAGCATTACTGTGGTATATCCATAGTACTGCAGTAGCTGTGGTAGCATCATAGTTGTATGTGTAATAGGTCATAGTAACTACGAAATTACAACCCCGATTCCAAAAAAGTTGGGACAAAGTACAAATTGTAAATAAAAATGGAATGCAATAATTTACAAATCTCAAAAACTGATATTGTATTCACAATAGAACATAGACAACATATCAAATGTCGAAAGTGAGACATTTTGAAATTTCATGCCAAATATTGGCTCATTTGAAATTTCATGGCAGCAACACATCTCAAAAAAGTTGGGACAGGGGCAATAAGAGGCTGGAAAAGTTAAAGGTACAAAAAAGGAACAGCTGGAGGACCAAATTGCAACTCATTAGGTCAATTGGCAATAGGTCATTAACATGACTGGGTATAAAAAGAGCATCTTGGAGTGGCAGCGGCTCTCAGAAGTAAAGATGGGAAGAGGATCACCAATCCCCCTAATTCTGTGCCAACAAATAGTGGAGCAATATCAGAAAGGAGTTCGACAGTGTAAAATTACAAAGAGTTTGAACGTATCATTATCTACAGTGCATAATATCATCAAAAGATTCAGAGAATCTGGAAGAATCTCTGTGTGTAAGGGTCAAGGCCGGAAAACCATACTGGGTGCCCGTGATCTTCAGGCCCTTAGACGGCACTGCATCACATACAGGCATGCTTCTGTATTGGAAATAAAAAAATGGGCTCAGGAATATTTCCAGAGAACATTATCTGTGAACACAATTCACCGTGCCATCCGCCGTTGCCAGCTAAAACTCTATAGTTCAAAGAAGAAGCCGTATCTAAACATGATCCAGAAGCGCAGACGTCTTCTCTGGGCCAAGGCTCATTTAAAATGGACTGTGGCAAAGTGGAAAACTGTTCTGTGGTCAGATGAATCAAAATTTGAAGTTCTTTATGGAAATCAGGGACGCCGTGTCATTCGGACTAAAGAGGAGAAGGACGACCCAAGTTGTTATCAGCGCTCAGTTCAGAAGCCTGCATCTCTGATGGTATGGGGTTGCATTAGTGCGTGTGGCATGGGCAGCTTACACATCTGGAAAGACACCATCAATGCTGAAAGGTATATCCAGGTTCTAGAGGAACATGTGCTCCCATCCAGACGACGTCTCTTTCAGGGAAGACCTTGCATTTTCCAACATGACAATGCCAAACCACATACTGCATCAATTACAGCATCATGGCTGCGTAGAAGAAGGGTCCGGGTACTGAACTGGCCAGCCTGCAGTCCAGATCTTTCACCCATAGAAAACATTTGGCGCATCATAAAACGGAAGATACGACAAAAAAGACCTAAGACAATTGAGCAACTAGAATCCTACATTAGACAAAAATGGGTTAACATTCCTATCCCTAAACTTGAGCAACTTGTCTCCTCAGTCCCCAGACGTTTACAGACTGTTGTAAAGAGAAAAGGGGATGTCTCACAGTGGTAAACATGGCCTTGTCCCAACTTTTTTGAGATGTGTTGTTGTCATGAAATTTAAAATCACCTAATTTTTCTCTTTAAATGATACATTTTCTCAGTTTAAACATTTGATATGTCATCTATGTTCTATTCTGAATAAAATATGGAATTTTGAAACTTCCACATCATTGCATTCTGTTTTTATTTACAATTTGTACTTTGTCCCAACTTTTTTGGAATCGGGGTTGTAGTTTAAAAAGGGATAGTATGGTTTTTAAAAGGATGCACTAACTGTAGTATTACCATGCTTTCGTCCAACAGTCAATGCTGTAGAGAAGGATCTCGATTAACAGCCCAGATCCATTAACATTTACTTAGAACCTAAAAATTTAAGTGAACATTGAGGTAAAATGCACCATGGTTTTCATGGTTACCCAAAAAAACATGAAAACCATGAATAACTATAAACCATGGTAAAACCATGGTTAATTTTCATAGTAAAACCATGGTTAATTTTCGTAAGGGAATTGTTTGTCTCTATATGTCAGCCCTGCGATGATCTGGCAACTTGTCCAGAGTGTACCCCACCTCTCACCCATAGTCAGCTGGAATAGGCTCCAGGTTGCCCGCGACCCTGCACAGGATAAGTGGTTATGCATAATGGATGGATGGATAATCTAATAATTCAGGCATTATGGATTAACTTGACATGGAAATGAAGGACCATGTTGTTATGTCAGCTGACATATGACAGGATAGGCATTTGTAAATGATTGTGTCAGTTGTCATGTCATGTAGCTCTATGAACACCATCCTTAAATAAATTGTTACCAGATATTGGATTGCTCTATATTAGAATAACATTACTGTAAATAAAATCTGCTTCAATGTCTGTACTCCTCAACATCCATTCCTCAGTATAACTGTAATCAATGGATAACTAACATACACAGTTAATCTCTGGAAGGCTTCTATTATATGCTCAGCAGTATGATGAATGTCCTCCATGCCCGTCCGTCCTTAAAAATGCATTAAAATGCTATGCTTTAAGAGGAGAATGGTAATTAGGCTGCAGTCTTGGAAGGTCCTCAGCCTTCACCGCTCCGCAGCACACTCAGATCTATGTCTCTCTCTTTCTCTCCTGTTCTGAAACCTGCCTGTGGGGGGCAGGTCCCTGTGGTGATTAGTCTAACCAACCATGAGGGGGAAAAAAAAGGCTTTGTCCTCCACTGCACAAGATCAGGGTCCATCTCCCTCACCCTGCTAAAAGCTCCATGCCCAGTAGTGTATTGTTTTCAATGGACTCCTTGTCCGAGAGCAACTCATCATCCTCTGTTCACAAATTCTACTATCCTCTTCTCTTGAAAATGCTTTACAATAAATAAATGCTTGGAGAAACCTCCAGCTTGTGTTTATGGAATAAGCAATGCTTGTCCTCTCGCTGCCCTTTAAAAGAGCACCGCCTCTCAGTGTTGATAATTAGAAAGAGCTGACGTATGCATGAAAAGGCATGAGACTTCTTTTGCATTTCAGGTCAACCTGCTTCTGCTTGATGCTAATTTACTTACAGTTTCTCTGATGAACCCAGACTGCATATGTTTGAATACATTTACCTACAGGCTTACTGTAGTTCAGCTGAAACATGCTAATATGGCTAAAAACCTCATGGATACTTATGATACATGTTAAAGTTGAGGGCAAAGCATTATCAGAGAAAATATGGGAAAAGATTGTGTTATGTTTTCCTTATCTATCATTATTTACTGCATTACTTAAAATTAACTAACCATAAGCTTCAGTAGGTAATATTGACAAAGAAGACTATCTTTATACAGTTACTAATAAAAATTACAGTTCGGCATGCTCCTAAATGTTTATAACTCCCTGAACTTTGATCTACAGGTGTAAACATTAAGGCTTGCTTTGCAGCCTCAGTACTGCAAACATGTTCATTAAAGCCTAGGTCACAACTGGACGTACGATTTTTTGGCCGTGCAATTTTTGGCATTTCTCAAATCGCTGCGTTTTTTTTGTTCGTGGAGAAAGATGTATGTTGGCCGTTAGTTTGTCTTGCAACCTGAAAAAAACGTAAGCGCCCGTAGAGTTTGTTTGACATGACAAAGAACCTCTGCGGCCGGTCTGCGGCCAGTCTATGGCTCGAAAATCAGCACGTCACATGCGCGCCCTCCGTGTGTTTTTTGCGTTTTTTGCACGTAGACCGGCCGTAGGAGCACGTACGGCCGGTTGTGACCTAGGATTAAGGTGTTGTTCATGTTAGACAATGCAAGCTGGAATTTACTAAGTGATTATATGAACATTGGTTAATGTAGGGGCAGCACGGTGGTGTAGTGGTTTGCACTGTCGCCTTACAGCAAGAAGGTCCTGGGTTCGAGCCCAGCGGCTGGCAAGGGCCTTTCTGTGTGGAGTTTGCATGTCCTCCCCGTGTCTGCGTGGGTTTCCTCTGGGTGTTCCGGTTTCCCCCACAGTCCAAAGACATGCAGGTTAGGCTAATTGGGGGCTCTAAATTGACCATGAGTGTGAATTGTTGTTTGTCTCTATGTGTCAGCCTTGCGATGATTTGGCGACTTGTCCAGAGTGTCTCTCGCCCATAGTCAGCTGGGATAGGCTCCAGCTTGTGAGCGTGAATGGTTGTTTGTCTCTGCGTCAGCCCTGCGATAACCTGGCGACTTGTCCAGGGTGTACCCCGCCTCTTGCCCGTAGTCAGCTGGGATAGGCTCCAGCTTGCCTGCAACCCTGTAGAACAGGATAAGTGGCTACAGATAATGGATGGATGGTAAATGTAGGTGTTTATTATTTAGTGGTTTATTATTTTTTTAAACGTGTATTAATGCTGGCGGCACAGTGGTGTAGTGGTTAGCGCTGTCGCCTCATAGCAAGAAGGTTCTGGGTTCAAGCCCAGTGGCTGATGGGGACCTTTCTGTGTGGAGTTTGCATGTTCTCCCTGTGTCTTTGTGGGTTTCCTCCAGGTGTTCTGGTTTCCCCCACAGTCCAAAGACATGCAGGTTAGGCTAATTGGTGGCTCTAAATTGACCGTGAGTGTGAATTATTGTTTGTCTCCATGTATCAGCCCTGAGATGATTTGATGACTTGTCCAGGGTGTCTCTCACCCATAGTCAGCTGGGATAGGCTCCAGCTTGCCTGTGACCCTGCACAGGATACGTGGTGATGGATGTATTCATGCTGAACTTCAGGCTTTGCTCATGTTACCCATATTTTCCTAAATTACACTATATGGCCAAAAGGTATGTGTACACCTGACCATCACACCCATATGTGAGTCTTCCTCAAACTGTTGCCACAAAGTTGGAAGCACAAAACTGAATAGGATGTTTTTGTATACTGTAACATTACAATTTCCTTTCACTGGAACTGAGGGACCAAAGCCTGTTCCAGCATGACAATACCCCTTTGCACAAAGTGAGGTCAGTGAAAACATGGTTTGCCAAGGTTGGAGTGGAAAATTTTGAATGGCCTGCAAAGGGCCCTGATCTCAACTCCACTGAACACTTTTGTATTGGATGGACTAGAATGCTGACTGCGTACCACACCTCCTCACCCAACACTGGTGCCTGACCTCACTCATGCTCCTGTAATAGAATGAGCACAAATCTCCATAGCCACTCTTCAAAATCTAGTGGAAAGCCTTCCCAGAAGAGTACAGGTTATTTTAACAGCCAAAGCGGATTAAATCATGAGTGAGATGTTAATCAAACACATATGGGCATGATGGTCAAGTGTCCACAAACTTTTGGCGATATAGTGTATATCAGTTATGTAAAACATTACATCATGTTCAGAATGAAAGATACAACCTTCTGAAGTGATATTATTCATATATTCTTTTTACTTGATAATAATCTGTGAAATCCGAACGCTAGCGGAAATCCTAACAGTCCAAACTAGCAGAGTCACTCTGAGACATTGTCGGAAACTGTATTATATCAAAAAGAGAAAATTAGATAAGAAAATGAATATGCTACCTCAGTATTCACCATTATCTTTCTTTCCCTGTTAACCAGTTTGACTTAATGTGACTGCAGTGGCCCATTAAATGAATAATATATAGGCAGAAGTGCCCTCTTCCCCCATCATCCACCACTGTGAGAAGGTGACGGTTTTCTCATTGTCACCTCCATGCTGTTTCCTTCACCTGTGCTCACCTTAGTGTTAATATTTTATCACTTCTGGATTATTGATGAAGCATGAGCTGTATGCAATGGGAAGTGCCGCAGGCCAATTACAGTGACAACTCAACACAATGCACACAATGAGAACCCCTACATAAACACGTCAAACTTCCCCAGGAGGACACTTAACACTGTATCCTTTTAGACTTTTGTTTTGTTTTCTGCTTTGTGTAAAAGCAATGTTAAAACTTAAGTGCATAGAGTTATGAAAAGTAAATCAGAGTATAAAACCCAATGATATTTGAAGCTGAATATAAAAATCACAATGAAAGGTCAATCATCATAAATTTGTACAATACCTCCATGGCTCTTTTGTGGACTCCAGAGGAGAAAATTGTGCAGTATTTCAAAGAAATTACACTTAAGTACATATTGAGTGAATAAATTAAAAAGAGAAAAAGGAAATAGAATAAAGAGGAAAATTGCATGTTATTATGCTGTATTTTATTTCTTTCGGTCTTTATTTCTCTGCACTAAAGAAAGATTTGAAAATGACTTTTGGGAATATAGGAAGATCTTTGTAAATGTCAAACCAAATAAGTTTCATGGCTGTACCGTTAGAATTGGTATTTACCCAAAAAATTACACATGGAAATTATTCAGAGAAGGAGTTAGACAGAAATGAGTCTTTAAGCTTCCATCTCATCTCATTTCATTATCTCTAGCCGCTTTATCCTGTTCTACAGGGTCGCAGGCAAGCTGGAGCCTATCCCAGCTGACTACAGGCGAAAGGCAGGGTACACCCTGGACAAGTCGCCAGGTCATCACAGGGCTAGTGACAGAACTGACAATTCAAATATATTTTCGGTCAGTAATTTCATGATAAATCTACGAAACTTTGGTAACTGCTTCTCTTCTCCATGTAGTTAAGCTCTCTTTCATTAAGTAATGTTGTTCATCATGCCAATACAGCATCTTAAGCTATCTGAAGCTGCTGTTAGTTATGCTGTCATAGTTAGTCTTGCCGGAGTCCTCGCTTGCACTTAGCACAAAATGTATACTGTTCTTAACTATTAGGTGACACCAGGCATACCTAACAACCTGCATTTTCTCTCTCCCTCTCTTCCTACCTTTGTCTGTCTCTCTCTGTTGAATTATATGTTGATCCTGAGACACCAGTGATGCTGACCTCTTCTGCTCTTCAAGCCTGCCTGATCCATCCTGATGCCCTACGTCTGGCTGGAGTCTCATCACATCATTCCTATGGAGGATGGCTCCATATGGACAGTTGAAAGATGCCCTTTTAGGATGGCTCTGGACACTTACAGTTTTGCTATGATGGCTGAGGACTAAAATCGCCATGATAACTTTAGGACTGCAGTTGTCATGAACATTTTTGCACTCAAGTCTCCATCAATGAACAGTTGATAACTTCAACAAAATAAACTTCATGCTAAAACTATAATGAATTTCCTGGTTACACAGTTGCATTTTTTGACCATATTGGACACAGTTATAGAAGTGAGTTATTTATAATCATGCTATCTGTTATCACTCAGATGAGGATGGGTTCCCTTTTGAGTCTGGTTCCTCTCAAGGTTTCTTCCTCGTGTCGTCTGAGGGAGTTTTTCCTTGCCACCATCACTTCAGACTTGCTCATCAACGGATAAATACATTTTTTAGGGATAAAATTAGCTTATGACGATGATAGTTTATTTCAAACATGTAAACAAACAATGAATAAATAAGCAGATAACAAGAAAAACAAAACAGCATTTGCAACAAAAACACGTAAAAAGCCACTAAATTAGAAAATAAACCTTAAATAATGTAGGTAATAATAATATATCAAAACAAAAGAAAACAAGACAAAAATACAAACAAGGACGCACTAAGCAGTTTTGAGTTTACATGTCCAAAAAGGAGTGGGCTGAAGTAAAAACTTATTTAATCCCACTCCTCTACTTTAGTCAATATAAATTGATTATCGAGCTTCCTTATATATATATATATATATATATATATATATATATATATATATATATATACACATATATATATATATATATATATATATATATATATATATATATATATATATATATATATATACACATACATACATACACTGTATATTACTTATTACTTCAACTATTCAGATATCAATTCTCTATGACTATATCATATAATTAATTAATTAATTAATTAATTAATTAATTATATGTGTATATCCATGTGTCTACACACAAGTTTACTACAAATACCACACTCACAATGGAGAACAAAATAAAAACAAAACAAATAGATGAAGACTCAAAAAAGAAAAAAAGAAAATTTACACAATAAACAGCCAGTTATGATTAATCCCCTTCATCCTTATACCTTGTGAAAATCAAATTTTTGTACATCTTTTTAAACCGCTTCATGTTTGGACATCCCTTGAGGTCCTCATTTAAACTGTTCCACCGCTTTACCCCACAAACAGAAATACAAAAACTTTTCTTGGTTGTGCGCACCCTATAATTTTTAAATTTAAATAAACCCCTTAAATTATAACTCCCATCTCTTTCAGTGAACAGTTTTTGAATATTATGTGGTAGTTGATTATTGTTTGCTTTGAATAAGATTTGTGCTGTTTGATAGTCCACCAGATCTGCAAATTTCAGTATTTCTGACTGTAAGAATAATGTATTTGTATGATCCCGATAACCAGCCTTGTGTATAATCCTTATTGCTCTTTTTTGGAGAATGAATAATGAATGTATTGTATTTTTGTAATTATTGCCCCATACCTCTGCACAGTAACTTAAATAAGGTGAAACCAGGGAACAGTAAAGAATCTGGAGTGAATTATGATCTAGAAACTGTTTGACTTTGTTTAATATTGCAATACTTCTTGATACTTTGGATTGTATGTTTTTTATATGTGGTTTCCAGCTGAGTTTTTCATCAATAGTTGTTCCAAGAAATTTGATTTCCTTAACTCTTTCTGTAATAACCCCATCTATTTGAAAATTTATTTGTGTGTTTTTGTTGTTACCAAATAATATTACTTTGGATTTGTTCAAGTTTAATGATAATTTGTTACTGTTGAACCATGTTATTAATTTACTTATTTCTTTTGTGATCTCCTGCAATAGTTCCATTAAATTATCACCAGAAAAGAGGATATTTGTATCGTCAGTAAACAAGACAAGCTTCATTACTTTAGATACACTACATATGTCGTTGATAATATAGTATAAAAAAACTTTGGTCCTAACACTGACCCCTGGGGAACACCACAAGTTATGTCCAAACATGAGGAAGAGCAATCTCCCAGCTTCACAAACTGTCTGTCTGTTACTTAAATAGCTTTTAACCCAGTTTAAAACTATACCCCTGATGCCATATCATTCCAGTCTTTTTTATTAATATGTCATGATTTATTGTATCAAATGCTTTCTTTAAATCAATGAATATTCCAACTGCATGTTTTTTCTGCTCTATGGAATTGGTGATTTCTTCAACTAATTCTATTAAAGCCAGTGATGTTGATCTATGTATTCTAAATCCATATTGACTATCACTAAGTAGATTATGTTTGTCAATAAATTTATCCAATCGGTTATTGAAAAGTTTTTCGAGAATTTTGGAGAATTGTGGAAGTAGTGAGACAGGTCTGTAGTTTGTGAAGTGGTGTTTGCTCCCAGTTTTGTACAGAGGGATGACTTTTGCTGTTTTCATTCTGTTTGGAAATATACCAGTTAGAAATGACAAATTACATATATATGTGAATGGTTTGGATATATGTTTAAAGTCTTATATGCTTATATGTTTAAAGTCTTTCATTTTGTGTCAAGCTGCTTTGCGACAATGTCTGTTGTTAAAAGCGCTGTACAAAAAATTTTGACTTGACTATGTAGTCTTTTTGACATAGGATGTAGAATTCTTGGTTACAATTAGTAAAACCTCTTTTATAACACTAAATCCAGGTTGATACATTGCTTAGTTGAAGGCAGGAACAAGATGAAACCATTCTAAGCTTTATCATGGCTCATACCACAGTACTGTTGCATTCTCATATATCACTGGCCAAAAGATGTTGATTAATTTTCTATAATGGCTGAAAATTCCAGCTATACTTCATATGGTAGGTTTATTTTAATGTGTTGTTTTTCTAATGCATTATTGTTTTGATAGTTATGATGCATTCATCCATTCACTGGGACTTGTATAGGGACTGAACGAAATAAAATCCATAAGGCTAAAACCATGTTGTTATTTGATGAAGAAAAACACATCAGTAAAGCTTTCTGCTAGGAGATATCTATTTAACATTAATGGAAGGAGTCTCGAGTGTCGGTGTGTTCTAATAGTCAATAAGTTTTCACAGAAGAGTCTTCAGGACAGGTTTCGAGATAACAACATTTTTTTTTTGTCTTATTAATTTCAAGAGAAGATCCTATAGCCACTATAACATAAATGATAACAGGAACCAACTTGTCTCACAGATGTTCCACATCGTTAAATTTCCCTACAAATTGTTATAAAGTATGATGTGTTGTTCATTACTAAATTTGTTAATTTACTAAATTTAAAAGCGTAATCAAGTTTGCGAGTTGCTGTGGTGTAAGAGAAATAGAACACTTCAGGACGTGTTGCAAGGTTGGAAATTAGCACCCACCAAATGCGGGTGATTTTGTGTAGTGGCGGGTGAATTTGCTCAACCTACCAGCCACGGAGAAGAGTAAATAAAAATAGCATACACAAACAAATAATGCAATTGTACCAAAGCTGTATGTGGCATTCCACAATGCAGACTGAATCACAAGTCTGCTTGTTTCACTTGGGCAGTATTGAAAAGACTGTCTCGTTAAAGTATCCGAGTGAAATAAGCAGACTCGTGATTTGGTGTGGCAACTTGGACATAGAACACTAATTTAAGCATCGAGTGCAAACTAGCATGAACTTGAGTGTAGAACGCTAGTGCTAATCCTTCTTTTTTTCTTTCTTTCTTTCTTGAGAGAGAGAGAGAGAGAGAGAGAGAGAGAGAGAGAGAGAATGTCAGTATTATGAGTTTAAATGCTGCATCTTAGTCCTCAGCGTTGCCCTGCCAGCAGTACAAATACCTTCATTACCCAGAAACCCCACATTACTCAGTATGCAGCTAGAGTAGAGAAAATTACTTTGACATTAAGCGTCTTGTCCCTTTGCATGCTGATGAGGGACAGCGAGACAGAGGGGTAATAGTGATGGAAGATTCAACCTTCTGCTGTCCTTATCTGACATCTCCTTGGAGGAAAGACAACCTGTCAACACAGCACCTCCCGTTCAGCCCAGACTTATGCTGACAACAGAAACGACATTAGTGATTGTGCGTATGCACATAAAGCAGCCCTTCGACATGCAGAGTGAAATAAATTAGAGAAGAGGGGTATTTTACCATTCCCCGTAGAGTTGCGTACATGCACATGACATTCTGCTTAATTAAAAACTTTACCTGAGAAAGATTTAATAAGGAGATGACTACAAAGCTAATGATTTCCAAATAGTTGCCTCTGTGATAACAAAATATAATTGATCTTAATCAGGAACAGCTAGACAAAACAATAATAAATCTCTGACATAATTAAAATAGTCTTGGCCTCCATTGTGCACTAGTAAGCACTGATAAAGTACTTCAAGGAGATTAAAACAAGTAAAGGAGAGTTGGGAATTTTACATATTTGGAAATTAATTTAGCTTTTGATTAGAATTTCTTCACACCAGGTCAGTGGGACACTTCCAAATTCACGCTCCCTAATGCGTCACAACAGAGAGTGAAATTAAAGTAAAAGTATGTATAGATATCTTTAACCATGTTATGTCTTACAGAAAATTCACATGAACTTCAAATGTAATTAATCACTTTTTTAATGTGATCTTTTCACATGATTCATTTGGATCCACATATAAATTTTTCCAAATGTAGGGCGTGTGCTTGTGTTTTTTCACATGATTAATTCATTTTGTGACCAAATATTGTTCATGTGATACCAAATGGTTTACTTCAATTCACATATGCGATTTCAGGCCATAACATTGAAATACAGTCTTTTAAAAAAATGTGTGATCTCATATTAGTCACACATTCATGTGGAGGGAAAAAATACCTTATGATCACATTTGAAATTTTCATGGAAGGTAAATAGGTCAGTTCATATGGCTAAATAAGACCTACAGCGCCCTCCACAATTATTGGCACCCCTTGTAAAGATTAATAAAAAGGGTTAGAAAAAATCCACCTTTTGGTGAAGTAGCTTCAACTCACACTGAATAAATGAGAAAAATTCAACCTTTAATTGAAACAAATTTATTCAGAGAGAAAAAAAATCCTTCATCAAGAAATAATTATTTTCATCAAAAACACATGTGCCAATATTACTGGCACCCCTGGAAATTATAGTGAACACAATGTAACTGAAGCATGTTTCCCATTTAAATTGTATGATTTTGAGTTGATTAGTGTGTAGGAACTTTCAAACTGCAATCCATGACTTACTGATTAACTGGGGAAGAAATATGAAGTGACAACAGTGGCCAAATTCCCTTAGTCATCCATCAACATGGGAAAGATAAGAGAACACACAAACCAAATGAGGGAGAAGTGTGTTGACCTTCATAAGTCAGGGAATGGTTATTAAAAAAAAAAAACTAGAAAAGCACTCAGAGAGCGCAGACCTCCGCCAAGAATTCTTTAAAAAAAATCCAGGATCCAGAAGGTGATCCAGATCACCGCCAAAATTTAATGGATTGTTACTTGTGCCCAGTCACACCTCTAGAAAAATTTCAGAGCAATCTGTTCATAACTTTTTCCATAATGTTGCTAACAGACAAACCAACAAACGAACAAACCAATGCTACCGAAAACATAACCTCCTTGGCGGAGGTAAAAAAAAAAAAAAGCTACTCACCTGAAAATGTCCATTTCTACTGTTAGGGCAATAATAAAAAAGTGAACATCAAATGGAACTGTTAGAAACTTTCCTGGAAGAGGAACCAAAATTATTTTTGCGTCCATGTACAGTAAGGAGGAGGGTAAGAGAGTCAAAAAAAATCCACAAGGATCACTGTTAATTACAAGAAAAAAGTAAAATCTTGGGGTTTCCAAGTCTCCAAAACTACCATTAGATGCCACCTCCATGCCAACAGATTATTTGGAAGGTATGCAAGAAAAAAAGACTCCTTTTAGTTAACAACAAATGTAAGCGCCTGAAGTTTGCTACTACAACTTTGACTGGAACCGTGTTCTATGGTCTGATGAAACAAAAATGGAGCTTTTTGGCGATAAACACTCAAGGTGGGTTTGGTGTCAAAAGAAGGATGTTTATAATGAAAAGAACCCGATCCCAACTGTAAAATATGGTGGAAGTTCTATGATGTTTTGGGGCTGTTTTTCCTTCAAAGGCCCTGGAAACCTTGTTAGGGTGCATCATCATGGACTCCATGAAATACCAGGACATTTTAAATCAGAATCTGGCTGCTTCTGCCAGGAAACTAAAACTGGGTCATCATTGGATCTTCCAGCAGGACAATGATCCGAAGCATATCTCCAAATCAACACCAAAATGGTTAGCTGACCACAGAATCAAGCTTCTGCCATGGCCATCTCAGTCTCCTGACCTAAACCCCATTGAAATCCTGTGGGGTGAGCTGAAGAGGAGAGGGCCTAGGAGCCTTCTGTATCTCTAACCTTATAAAATGTTATAGGAGAGACTGTTTTAGTGGCAAAGGGAGGTTGTACACAGTCTCGAATGCAGGGTTGCCAATAATAGTGGCAGATGTATTTTCGTTGAAAATAATTATTTCTTGATAGGGAATTTGTTTTTCTCTGAAAAAAATTATTTTAACTAAAGCTTTGGCTTTTTCCCAGGTTTCAGTGTGAGATGAAGCTATTTCAAGAAAAAGTGGATTTTTCCTAACCCTTTTACTAGTCTTTACAAGGGGTGCCAATAATTGTGTAGGGCAATGTATATATGCCCTTCAAGGCAAATAACCAGAGCCTCGAATAGGCTCTATTTTTTTTTTTAAGTTGACTACAAACAGGCATAAAGTACCAAGTTCCCATTAATTCTGCTGTTAGGCTGACATGTGACATGACAAATGATTTTTGTTGGCAAAAGGTTATGATACTCTCTGGGCTGACTTACATTAGCACACTATGAAAAATGACTTTGCAAGACTATGACACATTAAAGACAGTTATGCAATATTTTCTCTGACCCTAAATTAGAGTTAGTTTAGTTTAGATGTTTGAAATGTCACCTAGTTCTATGACTGACATACCAGAAGCACTCTGAGCTACAAAGCCAGTTGTCATGTCAAATTCTCATGTAAGTCACACCAGAAAAACTGTCATTAACCCTGACAATGCCATGTCCATCCATGCTCTCTGGGTGGGTGGGATGTCGTTACCCTCTCACGCCTGTGTAAAATGAGGCAGATAGCTCTTTCTCTCTTTTGGGGTTATGCTGCCCCATGACACAACATGAGCAGTAGTTCAAAATGTCATAATGGTGGGCTTCGTGTGTTCCAGAAGAAGCAGGTCTTAACTTTAATTCCCCCCCAGGTGTTAGCTGTTGTGTTATAGGGGAGAACTGGCTGGTGGGTGGGAATTGGCAAGTAACCAAATTGGGGAGAAAAGGTGGGTTATTTGACTTCAGGGTAATGTCAGCATGACATGAAAATGAACAAATGTAGCCCATTTCATAGATGATGCTGGTTATAATAAGATCTTATAACTGTTCATGTAAGTTCATGTCAGGAACTTTTATAGTTTTCTTCTAGCTCTATGAAATCTTCACAAACATTATACTCTAGCATGATCCACAACTTACATAAACACCACTGAATAGCACTGCATTCATGGTGCCTTCTAAGTGTTAATTTGCATGTTGTAATGATGTAATTTCCCACCTTGGCACATTTGAGATGCAAAGTGGAAATAAAAGCATGAACATCTCAAATAAATTTGGCATTTGGTTTACTTTATCAGAGCATGCAAAGCTCATAGAAAGTTACATTAACTGCACTTTTACAGTTACAGGCCTGAGTGATTTCTGGTACTGTTCTACTAGATTGAACAAACTAGGCAGCTAATATTAGTTATATGAGTGATCATTTTAAAATTGATGATTACCTTCTTAGTATGATCAGTGATTTACCCAAGTCTGTATATTAACTGATCCAAAGCCTATACTGCTATAAACTCATTTTAAAGTAGAGAAAAGGTATTTTACAGTCTTCGCAGTGTGCATGGCTATGTTGATTTGATGTCACTCTGTAAACGGGGAAGGAACTGATAGAAGACAGCTTCGCAAGTTGATAAGGTAAGGGGGGGTGTTTTCTGTGGCGTATATTGGTTTCTGTGGCTTTTATGGTTCACGCAACATCAGTATGCAAAGTACCCGTAGGGGCTATGCACACACACATACCGTAGACACACACACAGTGCTAACCAGACAGAGGCAGGATACAGTCTCTTGAGGTAGTCCAGTCCCTTCTGATCCTTTGGATCAAGTTGTTTCATGTCATTGTGACCTTCGAGAAGAATGTGCCCTAAATGGTTCCTCATCCATGCACACTGTGACCTTTCTAGCTCTGAGGCTTTTAGCCATACCTGCTGCACCACACAGATCCACCACCTGTTCAAAAGCCAGCTATCAGCACGCTCCGGCACTGAATGGACACTATAAAGACCGCAGGCTCTCAGTCACCTTGACAGTCAACAGCTCGAGACGGCAGAAATCAAAGTCTCATCCGGCTTTTGTTTTTACAGCCAGGTTCACAACCAGTGTCATATAAAGAGATACGATGACAGAATCACAATCAAATAAGAGTGCAGTTACTTTGTTTAATGGACTTTACTTTTTTTCTAAAACATATCCAAGATCTTAAAAATGCAAGGAAATACTGCTGTGAAAGGAAAGTGTAACTTCAAACTGAAATGCATTGGAAATTACTAGCTACTGTGCATCTAATGCCTCAAGGCATAAGCAAAGAAGAAAAATAAAACAGCCAATAAAGAAACAAGGTAACAACTCTGTCTCTGCCTGACCCCATTTGCACCTGCTGGGTTTATGAGTTTTGTATCTGGATTGTACCATTATTAGATTTTATACACGTGTTTACATTTGTGGGCAGATTGAAATCTGAGTCCGCAACTAAAATAAAAAAAAGCAAAAAGAACAAACAAACCATCAATTGCCTTAAAAATGCAAAAATGATATAATTGAGATTTTAAAAATGCTGTTATTAATTTCATTACAGATGCCACGTTCAGCAGTAGTGAACCATATTTGTTATACCATTGCACAATTCAAGGGGTTTTGGTTGTCAAATATGGCATGGAGAGATGAATACGGTATATGTACACTTGTACTGTATGTATGACATACGGCCAACTACACGTCAGTAGCAAAATTACCATGTGACAATGAACCCATTACTTCCCCATGGAGCCTATAGGCACCACTTGGATTTGATGCATTAGCCTTGCACTCAAAGTTCACTCAATTTCAACTTTAACCCAGTTTACGCTGACCTTTTCAAAGTGCACCCAATAAGTTGAGCCATCATATGTGACATAGCAGAGTATGTTTTCTCCCATTGTCTGCAAAGGACAACTCAAACCAGAACCTTTTTCATTTGAGACTTGCAGAATGAGCTAGCCTTATGAATGACCTCTGTTTTCAAATGTCTTGATGATGTAGTGCACTTCAACTTCACAGTAAATAAGCTTATCTTTTGTATGATTCGACTACCTACATGGTGAGAGAAGTGCAAAATGCTGATCACCAGCAGGTGGTCTGACATGTGGATGTGAAATGCATGTGTAAAAGGGTTGTCTGACTTTTTAGACATCTCATCTCATTATCTCTAGCCGCTTTATCCTGTTCTACAGGGTCGCAGGCAAGCTGGAGCCTATCCCAGCTGACTACGGGCGAAAGGCGGGGTACACCCTGGACAAGTCACCAGGTCATCACAGGGTTGACACATAGACACAGACAACCATTCACACTCACATTCACACCTACGGTCAGTTTAGAGTCACCAGTTAACCTAACCTGCATGTCTTTGGACTGTGGGGGAAACCAGAGCACCCAGAGGAAACCCACGCGGAGAACATGCAAACTCCGCACAGAAAGGCCCCTCGCCGGCCACGGGGCTCGAACCCGGACCTTCTTGCTGTGAGGCGACAGCGCTAACCACTACACCACCGTGCCGCCCTTTTTAGACATCAGCTGTAAATTCTCAATATGATTATATTTGTTGAATGTAACATAATAATCACTAAATTATCAATTAAAGCTATATTAGAGCTTGAGCTAACTTGTATTATTATTTTTGGAGCTAAAAACTCTGCTCAGTATGGATTGCTTGCAGCTATTTAAATGTTTAGATTAGGTATCATTGTATTTTATTTAGTTTCTACATCTTTAAATTCCATTTTTAAAGTCAAATAAAAATGGAATTTGAATTTGTTCTCTTAAAGCCCGTCACTGCACCTGAGATTACAAAGTGCTAATGTGTAGTTCCCAAAACATAACACCATAGATGGTGAGGAGTAGTTAATGACCTCTCTGCTCTTCACACTAAACAATGGTATATTTTCCATCCCACCTCTAAACACACGGCTTCTCGACTACCCTGAAAATTTTCAGAGTTTTCTTGCTATCAACAGAGCTGACCTAACTCGTGAAGGGCTTTATAATGAGCTCGGCAACCTTGAGGAGTCCAAAAACATTGATAGCGTGCAGAGAAGTCGTTCCCTAGGCCTGGAGTTGAGAAACCCTTACCAAGAGCATAATACAGGTGGAACAAAAGAAAGGAGACATCGAGCGGGTCACAGACTTTTGAAGAGGTGGAAACAATACAACATGCAATGTGTAACACACAATGGTAATATTAACAGTGTTTCATTCAATAATGAGACCATTTAGCAGTGAGAGTTTGAGTGTAAAACTTGGTTTAAACAAGTAATTCAGTTTGTGTATTAAATATATCATGATTAAATGTGAAAGCCTACAGAAGGACTGCTTAATTATTGAGTTGATTTGCACAACACTGTCGGAAGATTTTTATGAAATGCATACATCTGTTATCTATGCTGTTTAGCCGTCAAGGTCACAGGAGTAGCTGGATCCAATCCCAACTGACTTCGGGCATGAGGTGGGGTAAACCTTTGGCAGGTCTCCAATCTACTGCAGGGCTGTGGCTGCAGGGGCATAAGCGAGCGGCAACAACCACCAAACACAACATCAGTCCCTTGTCACACTGTGTGCAGAGCAGGAGCAGCACTTCCCGGCTCTGCCCCAGGTAGAGGGACCAGCAAGTGATCTGCAGCTAGCAGCTGGTGCAGCTAGCAGTTACTCCAGCAGCCACTCCCATGGATGCTGTGGCCAAATCCCACTTTCTGCTGCTCCATATGGGTCCACAGGATGACTTTTCTGGAGCCATTTGAGCATGTCACCAAAGTGAGCTCATGGCCAACTTTGCAGTGGGCAGCCCAACTATTGCCACTCCTATCAGGGTAACCCAGCTTGCAGCTCAACAGCTCCCAGCCACCAACCTGCTGGAGGATCTGGACCTGAAGTGGGCTATTTTGAAGTGGGTTGGCTGCAACTTGGAACAACATCACCAGTGCTTCTGTGCACAAGTACACAGTAAGATCAGCCACCCATTTGCCTTCACCCAACAGCTCTGAGACACCTGCTGATGGTGGTGGCTTACAGAAAAGTGCAATGCTGATGACATCATTGACTGAGTGGTACTGGAGCAGGTCATCGTTTGGCTGCCAGGAGGAATGTCTTCCTGGGTTCAGTGCCACCGCGTGGCGTCACTGGAACAGGCGGTCCGACTGGGTGATGACCATCTGGCAGGAACCCCCACCCCCTCTCTCTATCTCTACTCGTGTCTTCTTTCCCCTCCCCTATCCCTCCACCATGGAAACGGAGGCCAATTCCCCTGAAGCCCATTCCCTGAACCCATGTCCCTCCCTTTTTTCCCCTCACCCCCATGTACTGCTATGCCAATGCTCCCACTAACTCCCTTTCTCTCTTCACAGGTTGAACCATCCATGGTCCCCAAGACTGGTACAAAGCCAGGGCAGGTCTGCAGACATGGCACGGAAGCCATGGAGGCGAGGATTCTGATCCACTTTCCTGATGCACTTTAGGCCTCCCCTAATTGAGGAGGAGCATACCAAGTGGTAGTGAGTATTCAAGGGAGTACATATCAGGCCTTGGTGGACTTGGGGTGGAATCTACTCCACCCCAAAGCAAAAAGATCAGTTCAATGAAGCCCTGGAAGAAGTGATATCCAGGATCCCAAAAACTGGAGGCCTCTACTTGCTTGGAGACTTCAATGCCAGAGTAGGAGCTGGCCACAAGGCTTGGCCCACCTGCCTTGGTGTTCATGGAAGGGGCAAGATCAATGAGAATGGCCAATGACTGCTGGAGCTGTGCTGCTTTCATGACATATGCATGACCAACACCTTATTCAAGAGCAAAGAAATCCATCAGGTGTCTTGGAGACACCCGCGTTCTCACTACTGGCACCAGCTAGACTTGGTCATCACCAAGCGGGCAGAACTCACCGGTGTCCTCCTCACCCACAGCTATCACAGTGTGGACTGTGACATGGATCACTCTCTCGTGGCCAGCAAGGTGCATGTAGCACCAAAGAAGATGCATCACTCAAAGAAGAATGGTCGCCCATGCATAAACATTTGCTGTGTAAGAAACCCAGAGAAGACGCAGCAGTTCGTCAGTAAGCTGCAAGAGGCCCTCAGTAATAAGACACCTGACAGAGACTCCATTGACGCCAGTTGGTCCCACTTCCAAGATGCCGTGTACAACTCAGCCATCACCGCCTATGGGAAAAAGGAGCATAAAAACGCAGACTGGTATGAGGCCCACTGGGAAGAAATGGAGCCCATGACTGACACCAAGAGGAGAGCCCTCCTAGTTCACAAGGCAGCCCTAATACACTGGAAGCCCTCAAGACTGCCAGGAAAAATGCCCAGTGGACTGCCCGCCACTGTGCCAACACCTACTGGCTGAACCTCTGCAGCAGTATACAGACAGCTGCTGACACCGGGGATGTAAGAGTGATGCACGAGGGCATTAAGAAGGCGACAGGCCCATCTACTACCAAGACCACCCCACTCTAGTCCAAGACAAGTGAAGTCATCACGGACCAGGGGAAGCAATTGCAATGCTGGGTCGAGCATTTCCTTGAGCTGTACTCAACCCAAAATGTTGTCACCGACACCACCCTAGACGCCATCCCAGATTTGCCTGTCATGGAGGAGCTAGATATACCACCTACCATAGAAGAGCTCAGTATAACCATCAACTGCCTTGCTAGTGGGAAGGCCCCCAGGAGTGACAGCATCACATCAGAAGTCTTGAAGAGTGGGAAATCTGCACAGCTCCAACCCCTGCATGAACTTCTCTGCCTCTGCTGGGAACAGGGGCACATCCCCCAGGACATGCGTGATGCTAATATTTTTGTACGAGAACAAAGGAGACCGGAGCGACTGCAACAACTACAGGGGAATCTCCCTCCTTAGCATTGTCAGGAAGGCATTTGTCCATGTTGCTCTGGCGTGCCTGCAGGCCCTAGCCTCCCGTGTCTACCCAGAGTCCTAGTGTGGCTTCCAAGCCGGTGGGTCAACTGTGGACATGATCTTCTCGCCACGCCAGCTGCAGGAGAAGTGTCAAGAGCAGCAAATGCCACTCTTCATCGCCTTCATCCACTTGACAAAGGCATTTGACCTGGTCAGCCGGAGCGGACTCTTCAGACTACTGCAGAAGATCGGTTGTCCTCCCCCAATTGCTCGCAGTTGTCACTTTGTTCCATGAAAACATGCACAGCACAGTTTGCTTTAATGGTACAATGTCTGAGGCCTTCCTGGTCAACACTGGAGTAAAGCAAGGCTGTGTCCTTGCGCCGACACTCTTTGGCATCTTCTTCTCCATGCTCCTTCAGTATGCCTTCAAGGATTGCAGTGAGGGTGTCTACATTTACACCCGGGCTGACGGCAAGCTTTTCAACATCGCCCGCCTTCATGCCAAGACCAAAGTCACAGAGGTACTCATTCGTGAGATGCTCTTTGCTGATGATGCAGCCTTGACAGCACACACTGAAGACGGTCTGCAACAGTTTGTCAGTTGCCTCTCCCATGCATGCAAGGAGTTTGGATTGACCATCAGTCTGAAGAAGACAAAAATCATGGCGCAAGGTGCATTTGCTCCTCTAAACATTGCCTTCAATGGGCACAGCCTGGAAGTTGTTGAGAGCTTCATATACCTTGGGTCCACTGTCTCCAGTTCGCTCTCCATTGATGCAAAGGTGAACAACAGGATCACCAAAACAGCAGTGGTTATGGCTAAGCTAAACCAGAGGGTCTGGAAAAAAATCCAGCCTCACCGAGAAGACCAAACTGCAAGTCTACCAGGCCTGTGTGCAAAGCACAATCCTCTGCAGTAGCAAAGCGTGGACCACATATGCCAGCCACAAGAGGAAACTCAACAGCCTCCACCTGAGGTGCCTCAGACGTATTCTACATATCTGATGGCAGGACAAGGTGCCCAACACAGAGGTCTTGAAACACGGCAAGATGAGCAGCATGTTCGCCATTCTCAGCGAGAGGCATCTCCGTTGTCTTGGCCACATCAGGAGAATGGACTCACGCCACATTCCCAACGACTTAATGTATGGCAAGCTGGCAGAGGGTTCACGATGGGTGGGATGACCATGCCTGCGCTACAAAGATGTCTGCAAGAAAGACATGAAACTGTGCAGCATCAACGTCACCACTTGGGAATGATGTGCAGATGACCATGCAGCTTGGCACCTTGCTGTCAGAAAGGGCATACAGAGAGCAGAGGAGACAAGGAACAAAAACCTTGAGGACAAGAGAGTGAGAAGGAAGGAGAGAAGACAACAGCTTCAGCAATCATCGCCATTCATCTGCAGCAAATTCAGCAGAGACTGTCATTCATGGATTGAACTGCACAGCCACTCACGAAGATGCAGATAAAAATATATCTGGACGCTACACCATGGTCTCTTGTAGACGGAAGGATGCCGATGATGATGACATATCAGGCCTTGGTGTACTTGGGGTGGAATCAGACCTCAGTTCATCAATGCCTGATTTAGTGTGGGGTATTGGAAAATGCACAATCGGTGAAGGTGAAATGTGTATACAGGGATGTTCAGGCATATCCGCTGGCACTCATCACTATCAAATTCAGGGGAGAAAAGCATAGTGTGGAGGCTCACCCATTGCCTCATTCATCTACTAATTTTGGGAACCAATTGGCTGGGTTTTCAAAGCTTAGTAAAGCACTTACCGGTATTTGTGGATGGGTCTTGCTGCAGCAAAACTCGGAGGGACTCCAGTGCAGCATTATCTTGGCAGGTGGTCCTAGGGCTGTCTGCATTAGATCCATGTCAGAGGGACATGAAGAGTGGGGAGGGCTGTGCCCCTCCACTCTCCGCAGTGATTTCCCTGAGGGATGTTCCATTGGTGCACTCTTGGGATGAAACCCTGAGGCACATTTTTGATCAAGTGAGAGTAATCAATGGTTAAAACCTCCAGCCTAATGTTGAACTGTCCTACCCATATTTTTTGTGATCAAAGATAGGTTATATTGAGTGATGCAGGACACTCACATAGAAGAAGAAACAATATATTAGCATAACAATGTAAAGTGCATAAGAATGTAAAGTTGGATCACAATGTAAAATTGTATAAGTGATAACTGCACTGATGGAGGGGTGAGCTGGTGAGAGGAGAAAGAGGAGGGCACCCCCTTTGACTTTGGATGAAAAAAGTGGTTCGGGATGAACTCAAGGCTATGCTCAACATGGGGGTAATCAAAGGTTCACACAATGATTGGAGCCTTTAGAAAAGTAAATGTGGTGTCTATATTTGATGTATATATGATGCCTCATACTGATAAACTGCTTAATCAGTTAGGTGCGACTCACTTGCATACAGCACTGGATTTGACTAAGGGAATTCAGTAGATACCCTTGAGTCCAATATCCTGAGGAAAAAAAAAACCCTGCCTTGTCCACTCCGTTTGTTATACCAGTTTGTCATGCTTCTGTTTGGGTTATTTGGAAGCCTGGACATGTTTCAATGACTCATGCGCAGAATCCTCCACCGACACAGTGCATATGCCACTGCCTATTTAGATAATATCATGATTTACAGTAATGATTGGCAGCAGCATTTTTAACTGAGGGCTGTCCCCAGATTGACAAGAATGCAGCAATTGCCCAAGACCCAAGATTAAAAAGGGGGTGAGGCAGTTCTTGGGACTGGCTGACTATTACAGGAGGTTTATATCTAATTTTGTGATGTCACCAGCCTGCTGACTAACCTCATTATGAAAAGGGCACCAGATCTGGTCCAGTGGGCAAACAGGCTTTTGCTCAGGTAAAGTTAGTTCTGTGTGGCAGCCCACTGTTACATTCACCTGACTTTTCTCTCCCTTTTGTCTTGCAGACTGATGCATTGGACAGAAGGCTGTTTTGTCTTTGAACTGTGGGGGAAACCAGAGCACCCACACCCCCCACAGAGGAAACCTACCGGTATACAGGCACAGGGAGAACATGCAAGCTCCACACAGAAAGGCCCCCGTCAGCCACTGGGTTTGAACCCAGAACCTTCTTGCTGTGAGCCAACAGTGTTAACCACTGCAGCACCATACTGCTGCTTTGATCAAAATAATCAAAGAGCAAAAGCCAGTGATTAGAGAGCAAGTGAGCTGAGCAATCCAGTGCTGTGGGTGTGTGTGTGCACATAAAACAAAATAAAGTCACTGAAAAGTGTAGTTAAATTTAAAACACACACACACACACATTGAGTTGTCAAGTCTGTCTCCAGTTTCCTCATTTCTCAAGAGCACTACATTCACACCTGTGGGCAATTAAGTGTTGTCAGTAGACATAATCTGCATGATTTTGGACTGTGGGAGGAAACCCATGCAGGCATGGGGAAAACATGCAAACTCTACACAGAAAGGACTCTGTTGGCCTCAAGGTTCGAACTCAGAACCTTTGTGCTGTGAGGAACCGTGCAAGCCACTGCACCACCATGCAATTTTATAAAATAACTTAAAATTATCAAAGAGTAAAATGAAAATAAAATTTAAAAAAAGATGATAAAATAAATGGCTGCATGATGACACAGTGGGCAGTATTGCTTCTTTATGGCTCCAGGATCCTCTATGTGGCTTCAAGCTTCAGTTACAGCATGAATACAGTGCTCTCTCCATGTGGCTGGGTTTCTTCCAGGTTCTCTGGTTTCCTTCCACCTACCATAAATCATGCTGGTGGGTGAACTGGCGACTCTAAATTGCCCCAATTGTAAATGATTGTGTTAGTGTGTGTGTGTGTGTGTGTGTGTGTGTGTATTGTGTCCTGATTCACTCCCAATCCACTGCAACCCTGACTAGTATAAAGTATTCATTGAAGAAAAATTAAATTAAATTAAATGCAGTTAAAACATACAGTATAGTATGAACGATTGGACTATTTAATATGCTATTATAATATAGCTGCATTTCTAAACCCTTTTACCAATAGAGACATGCAGCTTGAGTTTAGCTACAGATAAAACTATGAAGCACTAAAACCATCACTTCAAATTATTTATTTATTTAAAGAACTACCATTTAATTACTTATTTTTTATTCTACAACATATCTCAGATGCTAATTATCTCAATATAAATGTGATCTACTCCAAACAGAAACATGTAAGCTGTCAGGATAATGTAAAGATTTCTTGGCTTTTTTTTTTCTCTCTCACAGGAACAGAAATATCAGTACACTGCTCCTCCCTAGAGATCCTGTTTTCAAAACATTGCAGCTGTAATGTAACACTATAATCAAAAGTGATTAACGTTTTATCTCATAATTTACATTTATTCATTACATAGACAGACGTTCTTATCCACAACTAACAGTCATTGAATAGATACATGTGCCACACATTTAACACTGTTTATGGACATTGTCAAATTTGTACTTCAGCTAGGTGTGAGACATTCTTGGTTTTTGGTCGCTAAATGAATCTCGTTAGAGACTTAGATGTATAAAGCAAAGATTGACACTTTCTCAAACACCTTTGTTTGCCAGCTAGTCATCCTCTAAGGGAACATTTAGCAGATGTTTAGCTGTGTCATGCCTCTGTGCACACACACATTTTATATGTGCCCTTGGCATGACACAGACCTCGAACACATGGTGAGACTTCCAGGATACATTCCTTAGAGACCGAGATGCTTGAAGCAAAATGACTTGGGTGAAGTCCAGATATGACAGAAATGATTTCTGTTTTCTTTTTGGAGAGATTTGTTATTCCGAGTAAAAATGAATCGGGAAAATGCGGCTTTAGTATTTGCTGGCCTTTTATGCAACAGCTCTTTGTGGAGATCACTACAATCCCAGCATCAACAAATCACAACTTCTATGTCTTCTCATAGCACCACTTAAAATAATAATTGTTTAGATGATCTATACTTAATTTCTTACACAGAGATACAGCAGAATTTGCACCTTCTTTGAAAAGATTTATGTCAGTCAGTTTTTCTCAACCTCAATTAATGCCATGTTCATTCTAAAAGTTATATCTACATTATGCTAAAAGTTATATTCATGCTAAAAGGTAACAAAGGTTACATCTGTATTTATGCAGGGAATGTTCTGTGTATTCAGTGATTGGTTAAGTCGATTTTCTGGATGCAGCATTAAGGTAGTGCAAATGCTGACAGTAATTCACACTTCCCAGGTTTTTCTTTAGTAGAAGTGTTTAAGGCAGCATTTTCAGTAGTACTGTACCTCAATCTTCAAAGAAAAGCACTTGTTTATATCAGGAACAGAAAATGTAGACCAACTAGGTATATATCATTTTTATTTGCTTTAACAAATGAAAAATTAAAAAATACTAATATGATGACATATGAATCAAGCATCAAAATAATCATCTAACAGGAATCTAGTATATGGATCATAATATATACACTAAAGATGAATATTGTAAGATGAATATTTATTCACATTACTGACTGCAAATTCTTATAAAATAGTACTTGATCAAATAGCACATCCACACATTATTTTACATTATTATTATTATTATTATTAGGTTAACATGGGGCAGCCATGGGGGCGGCACATTGGTGTAGTGGTTAGCACTGTCGCCTTACAGCAAGAAGGTCCTGGGTTCAAGCCCAGTGGCCGGCGAGGGCCTTTCTGTGTGGAGTTTGCATGTTCTGTGTCTGTGTGGGTTTCCTCTGGGTGCTCCGGTTTCCCCCACAGTCCAAAGACATGCAGGTTAGGTTAACTGGTGACTCTAAATTGACCGTAGATGTGAGTGTGAATGGTTGTTTGTCTCTGTGTCAGCCCTGCGATAACCTGACAACTTGTCCAGGGTGTACCCTGCCTCTCACCCATAGTCAGCTGGGATAGGCTCCAGCTTGCCTGCAACCCTGTAGAACAGGATAAGCGGCTACAGATATTGGATGGATGGATGGATGGAGCAGCCATGGCCTGAGGTTGGGCTAAAGTGCCCTTGAGTAAGGGCACCTAACCCACAACTGCTCCCCAGGCACTGTAGCATAGCTACATAGCCTGTATGGGTATGTGTGTGTGCTCATTGCTCACTTGTGTATACATGTGTGTGTTCTCTGCTTCAGATGGGTTAAATGCAGAGGTTAAATTTCACTGTATGTATGCTTAAGTCTGTGATTGAGTGTATGTGACAAATAAAGGCTTCTTGGCTTCTTCTTCTTAAAACCAGGCACTGACAGTTAATTTAGTGGACAAGTTAATGAATGTACTAGATATACAATGTGTGTATAAATTATATTGTCACACTTTGTAAAACACTATTTTGAGTTATTGTTACAGAAATAAAATACAGCCAGTATATTGGTTGATTTGATGTACTCTGCTGTAAAGAAAATGTACCTGCAATTTGATTAAAAAAAGCTGACTGAGCACTCATACACTTACTTAAATTTTAAAACTTTATCCATGAGAAAGCTGGTCCTCTGTACTTTAAAAGGATCATACTATTAAGTAATTAATTTTGTCATGTTTATATATTTAATATTGACCTTGAATGGCATCCCATAGTTTATTTTTGAATAAATTTACAGCCTACAACATACAAACCCAAATCAGAAAAAAGTTGGGATTGAATGATGAATTTGAAATGAAAACTGAAACAATGATTTGTAAATAATCTTTTACCTATATTGCACTCAGCAACAACACAGCAGCACATTATTTCATGTTTTATTTCATGAATTTTATTGTTTTTTTTCAAAATATATCAATTTTGATTCTTGTAACACATTTAACAAAAATTGGGACGGTAAAGCATTTACCACTGTATAATGTTGCCATTCCTTCTCACAACAATTAAAAGACATTTACAGACTGAAGGCATCATGTGAGGAAGCGTTTCAGGTGTTATTTTGTCCCATTTTTCCCGCAAACAGGTCTTAAGGTGTGCAACAGTATGGGGTCGTAATTTTTTATACTTTTCATTTCAAAATTCACCACACATTATCCACTGGGAACAGAGGGAAATGTTACCCTCTTCTTCCACAGCCATGCCTTTGTAATGTGTGCAAAATGTAGTTTTGCATTGACTTGCTGAAATACCCCTGGAAAAGATGTCGTCTTGAAGGCAGAATATGTTGCTCCAAAATCTCAATGTACTTTTCTGCATTAATGCTCCATCACAGAAGTGCAAGTTACCTTTGCCCAGGGCACTGATACAACCCCATACCATGACAGACCCTCGCTTTTGGACTTGTTGCTGGTAACAGTCTGGATGGTCCTTTTCATCTTTGGTCCAGAGCACACAGTGTCTATTTCTTCCAAAAAACGAGCTGGAATACTGATTCGTCTGACCACAATACACGTTTCCATTGTGTGATGATCCATCCCAGATGCTTCTGAGCCCAGAGAAGTTGATGCCACTTCTGGACACGGTTAATATAAGGCTTCCTTTTTGCACAGTAAAGTTTTAACTGGCATTTGTACAGTAGATGTAACTCTGTTTTGTAGTGCTTGACAAAGGTTTGCCAAAGTAATCCCGAGCCCATGAGGTTATATCAGCTATAGATGAATGATGGTTCTTGATGCAGCACCATCTGAGGGATCGAAGATCATGGGTATTCAACTTAGACTTGTGCCCATGCTCTTTATGCACCAAAATTCCTCCATATTCCTTGAATTGTTTAATGATATTATGCACCAAAGAGGGTGAAATATCCAAATCCCTTCATATCTTTCTTTGAGGAACATTGTTTTTACACATTTCAATAATTTTCTCTACTGTTTACAGTGAGGATGGAGTGCTGTTGACCTCAACTGGGGACATCATCCAATGGTGGAAGGAATATTTTGAGGATCTCCTCGAGCCCACCTTCATGTTGTCTGAGGAGGACGCAGAGTCTGAGAGTGCTTGGGAAGACTCTCCTATCACAGGGGCTGAGGTTGCCGAGGTGGTTAAAAAGCTCCTCGGTGGCCGGGCTCTGGGGGTGAATGAGATTTGTCCTGAATTCCTGAAGGCACTGGATGTTGTTGGGCTGTCTTGGCTGACACACCTCTTCGACATTGCATGGAGGTCGGGGACAGTGCCTCTGGATTGGCAGACTGGGGTGGTGGTCCCCCTTTTTAAAAAGGGGGACCGGAGAGTGTGTTCCAACTATAGGGGGATCACACTTCTCAGCCTCCCTGGGAAAGCCTATGCTGGGGTGCTGGAGAGGAGAGTCCGGTTGATAGTCGAACCTTGGATTCAGGAGGAACAATGCGGTTTTCGTCCTGGTCATGGAACACTGGACCAGCTCTTTACCCTTGTAAGGGTACTGGAGGGTGAATGGGAGTTTGCTCAATCGGTCTACATGTGTTTTGTGGACCTGAAGAAGGCTTATGACCATGTCCCTCATGGTGCCCTGTGGGGGGTGTTTCGGGAGTATGGGGTTCAGGGCCCACTAGTGCAGGCCATTCGGTCCCTGTATGACCGGAGCAGGAGTTTGGTTCGTATTGCCGGCAGTAAGTCGGACTTGTTCCTGGTGCATGTTGGACTCCGCCAAGGCTGTCCTTTGTCACTGGTTCTGTTCATAACTTTTATGGACAGAATTTCTAGGCACAGCCAAGGGGCAGAGGGTGTCTGGTTTGGTGGCATCAGGATCACGTCTCTGCTTTTTGCGGATGATGCGGTCCTGTTGGCTTCATCAATCTGTGACTTACAGCATGCGCTGGAATGGTTTGCAGCCGAGTGCGAAGCAGCTGGGATGAGGATCAGCACCTCCAAGTCCGTGGCCATGGCGCTCAGCCGGAAACAAGTGGAGTGCCTACTCCAGGTCAGGGGGGAGTTGCTACCTAAAAGTGGAGGAGTTTAAGTATCTTGGGGTTTTGTTCATGAGTGAGGGTAAGGGGGAGCAGGAGTTGGACAGAAGGATTGGGGCAGCGTCAGCAGTGATGCGGACGCTAAACTGGTCTGTTGTGGTAAAGAGAGAGCTGAGCCAAAAGGCAAAGCTCTCAATTTACTGGTCCATCTACGTTCCCACTCTCACCTATGGTCATGAGCTATGGGTAGTGACTGAAAGAATGAGATCACAGATACAAGCGGTAGAAATGAGTTTTCTCTGCAGGGTGGCTGGGCTGTCCCTTAGAGACAGGGTGAGAAGCTTGGTCATTCAGGAGTGACTCGGAGTAGAACTGCTGCTCCTCCACATCGAAAGGAGTCAGTTGAGGTGGTTTGGGCACCTTGTTAGGATGCCCCCTGGACGCCTCCCAAGGGAGGTTTTCTGAGCATGTCCCACTGGGAGGAGACCCCGGGGCAGGCCCAGGACATGCTGGAGAGATTACATCTCTCAGCTGGCCTGGGAATGCCTCGGTATTCCCCCGGAAAAGCTGGTGGAGGTGGCCGGGGAGAGGGAAGTCTGGGCTGCTCTGCTTAGGCTGCTACCACCGCGACCTGGATCTGGATAAGCGGTAGAAAATGGATGGATGGATGAATAATTTTCTCATGCTGTTGCTGACAAACTGGAGATCCTCGGCTCATCTTTGCTCCTCAAAGACTAGGCCTTTCTTGGATACTTCCTGGATAAAATGCTTTTATTTCCTGGATACCTGTTGACATCAAGTGTTTCAAATCACATTATTATTTAATTGTTTTACCTCATTACTGCCTCTAAATCACTCCTGTTCCAATTTTTTGGAATGTGCTGCAAGGTTGACATACAGGAATGGATGTATATTGAGAAATGAGATGAAGTCGACCAGACAAAACATGAAATATCTTGGGCTCATACTGTCTGCAATGAAATACAAGTCAAAAAAAATTTCTAAATCACTTTTTTTTTTGTCATTTTCCATACCGTTCCAACTTTTTCTGGTTTTGAGTTTTACATTTCAGCATGATGTATTATAGTTATGTCAAATGGTCATAAAGTGCCCTTGGACTTAATGCTGCTCCTCATTCAAGCTGATATCACACAAGACAAATGTGCTCAAGTCTGCATCAGAATCACGCATAACTGAAAACACACTATAACTCTTGTGTATCTTCTGAATAGTGCTTCATTCTGTAGTTTCAGCTGAGGTCTGAATTAGTTTATTCTAATAGGATTGCACCTATTAGTGCAATCTTGGTATTAAATCGCTCAAGTAATATTAAACTCAACTCTGAATACAGCTCTAATATCTAAGCCACTTATTAGAAGCTGCATTGTGAATAAGTCTTTACAAGAAGGATAAACAACATATAGAATAACTACTAAAAACATCTAGATATCAATGAAAGAAAAAAGGCAGCCAGTAAACAAAGTCTATATGCATTCATCTTTAGAAATCTACTATGAATGGAGCTGTTGTCTTTTTTTTGTAATGAAATTAAATTGGCTAATAGTGGTTAAATGGAGTCTGAAGGTTGCTTCTTTACTAAAGACAGCAAACTGGATACAAACTGTTCTGTATGCATAAAATAAAATAAAATACAACCCCGATTCCAAAAAAGTTGGGACAAAGTACAAATTGTAAATAAAAATGGAATGCAATAATTTACAAATCTCAAAAACTGATATTGTATTCACAATAGAACATAGATAACAAATCAAATGTCGAAAGTGAGACATTTTGAAATTTCATGCCAAATATTGGCTCATTTGAAATTTCATGACAGCAACACATCTCAAAAAAGTTGGGACAGGAGCAATAAGAGGCTGGAAAAGTTAAAGGTACAAAAAAGAAACAGCTGGAGCACCAAATTGCAACTCATTAGGTCAATTGGCAATAGGTCATTAACATGACTGGGTATAAAAAGAGCATCTTGGAGTGGCAGTGGCTCTCAGAAGTAAGATGGGAAGAGGATCACCAATCCCCCTAATTCTGCGCCGACAAATAGTGGAGCAGTATCAGAAAGGAGTTTGACAGTGTAAAATTGCAGAGTTTGAACATATCATCGTCATCTACAGTGCATAATATCATCAAAAGATTCAGAGAATCTGGAAGAATCTCTGTGTATAAGGGTCAAGGCTGGAAAACCATACTGGGTGCCCGTGATCTTCGGGCCCTTAGACGGCACTGCATCACATACAGGCATGCTTCTGTATTGGAAATCACAAAATGGGCTCAGGAATATTTCCAGAGAACATTATCTGTGAACACAATTCACCGTGCCATCTGCCGTTGCCAGCTAAAACACTATAGTTCAAAGAAGAAGCCGTATCTAAACATGATCCAGAAGCGCAGATGTCTTCTCTGGGCCAAGGCTCATTTAAAATGGACTGTGGCAAAGTGGAAAACTGTTCTGTGGTCAGACGAATCAAAATTTGAAGTTCTTTATGGAAATCAGGGACGCCGTGTCATTCAGACTAAAGAGGAGAAGGATGACCCAAGTTGTTATCAGCGCTCAGTTCAGAAGCCTGCATTCTCTGATGGTATGGGGTTGCATTAGTGCGTGTGGCATGGGCAGCTTATACATCTGGAAAGACACCATCAACGCTGAAAGGTATATCCAGGTTCTAGAGCAACATATGCTCCCATCCAGACGACGTCTCTTTCAGGGAAGACCTTGCCTTTTCCAACATGACAATGCCAAACCACATACTGCATCAATTACAGCATCATGGCTGCGTAGAAGAAGGGTCCGGGTACTGAACTGGCCAGCCTGCAGTCCAGATCTTTCACCCATAGAAAACATTTGGCGCATCATAAAACAGAAGATACGACAAAAAAAGACAGTTGAGCAACTAGAATCCTACATTAGACAAGAATGGGTTAACATTCCTATCCCTAAACTTGAGCAACTTGTCTCCTCAGTCCCCAGACGTTTACAGACTGTTGTAAAGAGAAAAGGGGATGTCTCACAGTGGTAAACATGGCCTTGTCCCAACTTTTTTGAGATGTGTTGTTGTCATGAAATTTAAAATCACCTAATTTTTCTCTTTAAATGATACATTTTCTCAGTTTAAACATTTGATATGTCATCTATGTTCTATTCTGAATAAAATATGGAATTTTGAAACTTCCACATCATTGCATTCTGTTTTTATTTACAATTTGTACTTTGTCCCAACTTTTTTGGAATCGGGGTTATAAAATAAAATAAACTCTTATACTGAGATTCAGTGCTGGAAGCTTCAGTCTCTCTGACACCACATGCCCCATGGGTTCAGATTCACAACAATCATTTAACTAGGCCCTGGAAATCCAAGGCAACTGCACGTTTCGCTAACCCCCTGTTGACAGGGTGATTCCCAATAACTCAATTTCCAGCTCGTAATTTACTCTCAGGGCCCACTGAGACTCCTGCTCAACAGATCTATAGTCTAAACAAGGGCAAACAACTTTTTGTTTAGACTGACCTCTATTTCAGAAGTACACTGATAATTTTCCTCAGCTTTTTTTATATGGCCTCTTGAATGAATTTGGAACATACTGTGCAATGCACCTACAAAGGTGGTGTCTTCGACAGTGGGTGTCAGATTAATTCCAACACTTTTTTTTAAAATAGAAATATCACATTGCAACTTTACAACCAGCCTTTTTTTCAGCGCACCCTCCTGTTGCAGTCATCATTTATAATCCTTCAGTAAATTATTGAGTGATGGCAAGGCTAGCCATATGCTGCAAAGCGAGATATAGGAGTGGGGACACAGATTCAAGGTCAGTAGCTGTGCTCTGCTGTTTAGCTTCCTTGGACCAGACTCATATAAAATATAGCTCAACTATAATCCATTTCTTGCAATCCATTCAGGTGGTTTACCCACGCAGACAGCAGGATCCATAACAACAATGAAAAGATACTTCTTCTTGAACAGTGTGCTTTTAATAAATATCTACTAGAGAAGCTTCAGGGTCAGCTGAAAAATAATGAAAAATGCCAAACAGTTCTCATATCATTTTTTGGTCAAAAATTATTATTATTTTTTTTAAATCAGTAACACTTTACACTTATCAATGATTGAAATTAAGGCCACAATGATCAATATACAACAACATCTTAATTAACAGATTTGTAATTGTTAACTGCCAATATTTAGAACTGAGGCTGAAGTAAGTTCCAATAGTTGCTTTAATTAATGTACTTTAATTAAAGTCCAGTCTAACTTTAATGAATGCAGATTTATTTATTTACATTTATACAAATGCCAATTAATACATGTGCCAAGTTATTTTGTCATTTTGTTAATATTGCTTGATTTATTAATGCTACTAGTTAATGAATGCAGTAAATGTGCAGTTTAAGGAATCTTTAATGTAAAGTGTGACCATTTTATTTAATATTACCATCTGTGTGTCTGTCAGCATGTGTTCTTGCATCTAGTTGATTTTAACAAAATTAAACCTTGACGTCTTTTTACTGTAGAGTGAATGGAGCCCTGTCACCTTCTCGGGGCCTGTCCCTAATGCTAAGCTGGCCTTTATCAAGCCCTACTACACCATGTGTCCTAAAGGAAAAAGCCAGTCACTGAGCCCTTTTTCGTCTGACTGAATTTGAGATAGGCTGCATTTTAATGGCTTCGAGCACTTAGCATGCCAGCAGATGGGTATCCAGTTGGCAGTGCTCTCATTAATGGAGCTCCAAGCCATCCTCCTTCTCATGGCCACCTGTCCAACAGGGCCAGTGCCACTCCAGCACCTGGCCAAGCCATTACATGTTATGATCAGGACTCAAGATGGGAGGCGTCGAGACTTCTTGGTTCATTTGTATGAGTGCTGGAGGGGGAAGTGGACTAATAGTGGCATATGCAGTCTCCTTTGGAAGAAGGCTGCTTCCACTGGAGCGACAGAGATATAGAATACAAGATTAATGTCCATCATGGGGCTCATACTTAGTGACATGGCACAGAGTTACTAATACAACTAGAACACAGACAGCCAATGCTAACTGTGCAAACTTATTGTTTAAAGAACATTGAAGTTGAGTGATGGTGAGGATATGCATGATTAATAATGGGAATTATTTAGTTAACAAATATGTTTTCATAGTAATTCAATTCCTGCAGTGTGGGAAAATTTGCATAAAATATATAAAGTAGGAGAATAATACTGTGCCTCTAAGATGGCCTTGTGAGACACTATATTGTAATTTTAGGCACTGAAGAGGCTTTGTAGAATCTCCATTAATGCCAAGGAACTGGTAATGGTCTGTAACATAAGATTTAAACCAGGCTGTAATGTATCTGTTTTTAATTCTGTCTACTAAAATATCTTGGTCAATAGCATTGAATGCTTTACTCAGGTCCAACAACATAGCCACAATCTGAGGCAAGCAGCACACTGATTCTGCAATACAATGCTTCAGGAAAAATGACTGAAATACATCGTACTTGTTATTACTACCTAAAGAAATACAGAACTTTTGGCCAACAACTTTCTCTAAAATGTTAGATAGAAAAGGATGTTGTAGAAATGGGGAATTGGGGAAATAGCCCAAGCTCAGTGAAGATTATCAATATCATTAAAATGTGGTTCAAAAGAGAATCTTCTCAACAGATATAACTGTAAGAAGCTTTGCCTGTTGTATTGCATGCTGACATCGAGTTAAGATAAACTCAAATTCATGATTTTATGTTACATTAATAGGATTTAGCAGGTGCTCTTACCCAGAGCGACTTACAACATACCCAGATCAGCCTGGGGAGCAGTTGGGAGTTATGTGCCTTGTTCAAGGGCACTTCAGCCATTCCTGCTAGTCCAGGGAATCAAACTGGCGACCTTTTGGTCCCAAAGCTGCTTCTCTAACCATTAGGCTATTACGTGCATGAATAGAAAGAAGTTTCTTCAATACTGACAGTATAGTTTAAATAGCAGGCTTTTTAAATATGCAGAACTTTGAAAAAGACTTGAAATGTTTCATTCATGAATGAGTCAGTCTTTCTGAATGAGTCATTAAGATGAACATTATCAAGTATTTCCTTTTGTCCAGGCTTTACCATTGCAAAATGCAACTGCATTCACTGGACCAAAGACTAACTGACTCTAGCGTCAACAAATCAGCAAAAGATATACTTCTAGAAAACATATTTGTTTTCAAAAATTTGTGAATTACATGAGTCATATTTGTAATTCAGTGTATGCCAAACCTACTTTTGCACCCCTTGAGATAGTGAATCATTTTGCTCATGACCAAGATTTGCCCGTCTCTTGTTCAAAGGCTCAGTATTTAAATCAATGAATCTTTTGGTCCTGACTGAGATTTGTTCCACTTGCATTTAGAAGGTCAGTTGAGTCAGTAAGTTCAAAGAGTTTAAGCTCAATTAGTCTGTATATTTCCAGAATATTTGTCCATGAATAGTAGCCTGTAGTGACTGAGTATGACCACAGACATACCGTATACAACCCCGATTCCAAAAAAGTTGGGACAAAGTACAAATTGTAAATAAAAACGGAATGCAATGATGTGGAAGTTTTAAAATTCCATATTTTATTCAGAATATAACATAGATGACATATCAAATGTTTAAACTGAGAAAATGTATCATTTAAAGAGAAAAATTAGGTGATTTTAAATTTCATGACAACACATCTCAAAAAAGTTGGGACAAGGCCATGTTTACCACTGTGACACATCCTCTTTTCTCTTTACAACAGTCTGTAAACGTCTGGGGACTGAGGAGACAAGTTGCTCAAGTTTAGGGATAGGAATGTTAACCCATTCTTGTCTAATGTAGGATTCTAGTTGCTCAACTGTCTTTTTTTGTCGTATCTTCTGTTTTATGATGCGCCAAATGTTTTCTATGGGTGAAAGATCTGGACTGCAGGCTGGCCAGTTCAGCACCCGGACCCTTCTTCTACGCAGCCATGATGCTGTAATTGATGCAGTATGTGGTTTGGCATTGTCATGTTGGAAAATGCAAGGTCTTCCCTGAAAGAGACGTCGTCTGGACGGGAGCATATGTTGCTCTAGAACCTGGATATACCTTTCAGCATTGATGGTGTCTTTCCAGATGTGTAAGCTGCCCGTGCCACATGCACTAATGCAACCCCATACCATCAGAGATGCAGGCTTCTGAACTGAGCGCTGATAACAACTTGGGTCGTCCTTCTCCTCTTTAGTCCGAATGACACGGCGTCCCTGATTTCCATTAAGAACTTCAAATTTTGATTCGTCTGACCACAGAACAGTTTTCCACTTTGCCACAGTCCATTTTAAATGAGCCTTGGCCCAGAGAAGACGTCTGCGCTTCTGGATCATGTTTAGATACGGCTTCTTCGTTGAACTATAGAGTTTTAGCTGGCAACGGCGGATGGCACAGTGAATTGTGTTCACAGATAATGTTCTCTGGAAATATTCCTGAGCCCATTTTGTGATTTCCAATACAGAAGCATGCCTGTATGTGATGCAGTGCCGTCTAAGGGCCCGAAGATCACGGGCACCCAGTATGGTTTTCCGGCCTTGACCCTTACGCACAGAGATTCTTCCAGATTCTCTGAATCTTTTGATGATATTATGCACTGTATATGATGATATGTTCAAACTCTTTGCAATTTTACACTGTCGAACTCCTTTCTGATATTTGTTGGCACAGAATTAGGAGAATTGGTGATCCTCTTCCCATCTTTACTTCTGAGAGCCGCTGCCACTCCAAGATGCTCTTTTTATACCCAGTCATGTAAATGACCTATTGCCAATTGACCTAATGAGTTGCAATTTGGTTATCCAGCTGTTCCTTTTTTGTACCTTTAACTTTTCCAGTCTCTTATTGCCCCTGTCCCAACTTTTTTGAGATGTGTTGCTGTCATGAAATTTCAAATGAGCCAATATTTGGCATGAAATTTCAAAATGTCTCACTTTCGATTCTTGATATGTTGTCTATGTTCTATTGTGAATACAATATCAGTTTTTGAGATTTGTAAATTATTGCATTCTGTTTTTATTTGCAATTTGTACTTTGTCCCAACTTTTTTGGAATCGAGGTTGTAAATACTTTTTATTTAACACAAAACAGAGATGATCATTTTACATTGTTTTACATTTTTATGATCATTTTACATTTTACATTGTTTTACATTGCTGAGAAGCTTGATCATTGTCAACATATTGAACAATACCTAGGAACAAACTATATCTATATCATATACTGCATATGTACAGCAACCCATGTAACACATACTCAAGGCTTCAAGCCAAGCAAAATTCTCTTCATTAACTGGAGGAAGAATTTTTATTTCTTTGATGATGGGATACACACAGTAGTTCATGTCACATGAGTCTTGGCTGATACCTGAAACATGGAGCCATGAAACATTTTAGACTGATTATATTCCATGAATATATGTACACATCTACTTTTTCATCCAGGCTACTATGTATGATCACTTTAATGAAGCAGCTATCCAAAAGCACTAAAAGATGCATCAGTCATGTCAGGAAGAGTGTCAACTGAAAACAATGTCACTGTTCCAGCAGATAAGCCAACTGGCATTTTGTAGACTGTTTTGAGAGAGAGCTAATGATGGGTGTCTAGTCTCTCTCTCTCTCTCTCTCTCTGTTCCCACCCCCTTCTAAAACTCTTACATTTGTAGATCTTTATGTAACAAGGCTTTATTTAGACTACATCTAGACCATACCACAATAGAATACTTCTTGTTCCTCACAATAAGAAATAGACATGCCTTCTTGCAGCAGAGAATGCTACAGAGGGGCTATATTTTTATCCGATAAACAAAAATAAAACAAACTAAATTAGAATAAATGGTGCAATCTTGCTCAGTCCCTTTAGGCGTCTGTGTTTACTGACTTAATTAACATATGGCATGCGCAAAAATAACCCAGATGCAAAACGTATGTATCATATTTACTGTGCCGATGAATGCTTTAATGCCAAAAAACAAAGGAGTTGCTTCCAGCCAACTACTTCTCTCTGAGGTGCAGTCTATTTCTATAAATGTGTATCTTTGTAGAGACACCAGTTCAAACCCAATGCCCTCACAGGTAATGGAATGTGTTTTGCCCAGATTTAAGCAGATATCACCCAGGAACAAATATCTCACTAGAGAGATGACCACAAGACAGAAAGTGAAACTACCACAAGACAGAATAAAGAACCTGGGCATCACTAGAACTCCACAGAGAAACTGACTAGCGCTTCATCATTAGGTATGAATTTTTGTGATCAAGGTGGGTCAAGAGAAAGCTATAGAAAATAATTTTTTTGTGATCATGGCAATGCGATTAATTAACAACTATTCACCAAAGGTGAGGTGAATTTCGGTGAATAATAACTGAGATGAATTTGAGGTTATTATTCACCAATATTCACTGAGCCTGAGGCGGATAATTGTTTTAGTATAAAGACACCAGTGGTTATTTAAAAAATTGTATTTAAAAAATTATTTATTTCAATCTTCAAAAACAGCATGCGAATATAATGCACACCGGATTGTATCACTTATCTACACCGAATCTCATAAAATACTTTGTTTTGAAATAGATAAAATAAATCACAAATCTATCTTACCTTTGAATAGTTTTAGACCAAACTTTGTAGCATCTTTAGTGCACTTAGGAACAGCATTTTCTTTCAAAATTTTTAATTCTTCCTCATTTACGGTGACGAAGTGCTTGGATGCCATTTTGCCAAGTCACTGGTGGTGATTATCCAGAAAGAATCCAAATCTCTCGACCAATCAGTGTGCGCGATTTCCTATAATCACCTCTGTATTTATACTAATTAGGCATAAGGCAGATTCTACCATAACAGAGGCCAGTTAAGTCCCATCTCCTTAAATTGCTGAATTGATTATTTTGATCATTCTGTTAAGTTTTTCTAGTAGCATTTGGGGTCTTGGACATTCACAGTAAATTTTAGGACAGTAGTCCTGGTAACTAATTAATAAAAGCCTGACATGACAGACATGCTAAATGACAATAGAAACACATCAGTTTCTATCATCAAAATCTGACAGACAAACTAACATCTACCATCATATTCTGACAGACACTCAAGATGACATTAGCAACAAAACTGTTTCTTACATTATTAATCTGACAAATTTAGTAATAATATTAAATACCTCATCACTAGAACCAAATAATAAAATAAAATATTGAAATAAAAAAGATAAAATTTATTTTCAAAATTGAAATATCAACAATAATTGTCAGAACAGTGACGATAGACACGACTGTGTCACTTTCGTGGGGAAATAACACATTGAAATGGCCTGTCGGCTGAAAGGGTCGCAAGTGGCTCTGATTTATCTCAACTTACAATAGTTTTCCTCCAGAAAAATGTAACTATGAATGCACAAATATATTCTCAATGTTTCTATCGTCAAAAATTTCTATCGTCAGGATAGCTGACTGAAAATCTTACCTTGATTTATTTGATGAAATCTAGCTGTCAGAACTCCAAGTCTTGCCCGGAAGTAAATGTCTGCTGTCACAAAAATCATGCGCAGTAGAATTTCCTCTTTGCGTCAGTCAACATGTGCGTGGTGAGGGCTTGAATTTTGCTATCGTCAGGTGCATTAGACTGACAGACTGACGATAGCATTTTTTTAAAATAACTGTGGGCTTCTCTCGTGAACGAAATAGTTTTTTCGCTGTTAATCTATTTCAACTCTATCTGTTGACACCCAAAAATGATAAAGCCTGCTTCCACACGATAACTACCAAAGATCCATAATGGCTGAGTCTATCGTCAGGTCATCTGACAGAAATTCACTGACGATAGCAACAGGGATAATGAAAGGGATTTTTAAAATGGGAGTTATGTCTGTCAGATATGTCAAAGAAATAGAACTTTATTCTTTAAAAATCTTTTATTGATATACTCAGTGTATTTTTAAATGATGTGCTGTTTTAGAAGACCAAATGCCATATTTTCAATCTTGAAAATATTACCTCACTGAAAAAAGGGCAAGAAAAATTTCTTATTTTGTGGGCAAGTGGTTAATGGATCCAGTTATGGTAGAATCTGCCATAAGGCATAAAAATTGCCCACATTGTGTATTTTTGATACTACACAATGTGATTACTGTGATTCAAAGGAGTATACGCTCAACAGATGCAAATGTAAGATTTATTTTTGAAACTTTGCCTGTTGCATTGCATGTCAGTGCATTGAGACATTGAGTTGAGATCAACTGTCAATCAAACACAAGTTTTGTTTCAATATTTTATGTGCATGAATAAAAATAAGTTTATTCAATATTGACAACTGAGTTTAAATTGCTGGCTTGTTAAATATGTGGTAATTTGAAAAAGACTTGAAATGTTTAGTTCGCAAATGATTCAGTCTTTTTAAATATATCATTAAGATGAATGGTACTGAATCAGGGTGGCACAGTGGTGTAGTGGTTAGCACTGTTGGCTCACAGCAAGAAGGTTCTGGGTTTGAGCCCAGTGGATGACAAGGGCCTTTCTGTGTGAAGTTTGCATGTTCTCCCCGTGGATTTCCTCCAGGTGCTCCAGTTTCCCCCACAGTCCAAAGACATGCAGGCTAGGTTAATTGGTGGCTCTAAATTGACCGTAGGTGTGAAAGAGAATGGTTGTTTGTCTCTATGGGTCAGCCCTGTGATGATCTGGTGACTTGTCCAGGGTGTACCCTGCCTCTTGCCCATAGTCAGCTGGGATAGGCTTCAGTTTGCCCATGACCCTGCACAGGATAAGTGGTTACGGATAATGGATGAATGGTACTGAGTCACATTATGTCCAGGCTTCATCGTTGCAAAACACAATTTCATTCACTGGACCAAAGATTAACCAGCATCAGCAAAAAGATATATCTTTGTCAAACATGGATTTAATGTAGGCTTAAATTATTTATATTTATTTGTTTGATTGTTTTTAAAATTATGTGAATTGTATGAGTCATATTTGCAACTGAATGCATGCCAAGCCTACTTCTGCACCCCTTGAGTTACTTTCTTACTTTATATGCTTTTGGTAGACTTTAATGCCCACTGAGTGTGTTTTCATACTTGGTCTGAACACTTGAGTTCACACCCAGGACCAAATCTGGGCTTATTTGGGGGCTCATGATCTCAGTTTTGCCATCCCATTGAATAATTTCTTCCTAACAGAGGATTGATTGTGCATCACTTTTGTGCTATCAGATTCGCAAAATGGTAGGGACTGGGTTTATCCATTTACTGTTATTATTATTATTATTATTATTATTATTAATTAATTAATTAATTCATTCATTCATTCTCTATGCCATTTGTCCATTGCGGGTCATGTGTGAGATGGAACCAATCCCAGCTGATATTGGGTGCAAGGTGGGGTACACTCTGGACAGGTAGCCAATCTATCACAGGGCTGACACAGAGACTGAGAGCCATTCACTCACATTTACAACTATAGAGATCTTGCAGTCACGTGACCGGAAAGTACACAACCGCCATCGTGTCGGTCAAAAACACCGCTGAATACTGCTGCACTCGTGTACAGAATGGATCAATTTCAACCGACGGACTACACGGCTCATTTTTCTAATGAACAGATAACTAGATATATGTCTAAAATAAACGATCTACAGATTTGTGACCCTTATGGCTTTCCGGACGGAGTTTTCACGACCGGATTTTGAACTGCCAGCGGAATACCCGGACGTGTATGATTACCTCATCAACTTTCCCTCGCTGTTCAGTGGTGAAGCACTGCGTGCTTATAAATCTCTGGACAGTTTTCTTTACAGAAATTCAGGATTTGTCAGCGACTCAGATGTGGCATCTTGTAAACAAGAAAATGATCCTCACTGGATGGGTAAGTCACTTAAGTATTGAGTATAGCACTGACCAGCCGATTATAGAATAAGGTAATTCCAAATCGTCCGTGTTGTTTACATGGATCTGGCGTTGGAGAGGTAGAGGCTTGGCAGTGGAGGTTTGAGTGGCTGTTTTCTGAGCTTAGTCAACAGGCCGGCTCTGCCTGTAGCCTCGCTTTTGCTTCGGCTCCCGGCGCCGCCTCCTTCGCTTTGCTTCCGATAACAATCCACGGAGACCCCGCTGGTCTCGCAATCTGGTCTCGTCCGGAATGTTTTTTTTTCTTTTCTCGTCCGGAATGTTGTGCATGCGATGGAAATCGCTACAAACCGTCATTTTCTGCTGGAAACCAATGTCCAGTAAGTCCATACGGTTGTAGTGGATATTGAAGTCCGGTACAGACGAACAACACGCAAAAATACACACACAAAACATAAAAACCATGCATAGGTAGGGAGAGCTTGTAGCCGCAGCCGTTGTAGTAGAATTGTATATAGTAGGGTTTTCCAGAAGAAAAGGTAGAAGTAAAAGCAGAAGTAGAACCAGAAGTAGAAGTAGAAGGTGGAATATGGCGTTTGACCGACAAGATGGCGTCTGTCACAATCTGGATCGGCTGTGACGTCACATGCAAGATCTCTATTGGCAATTTAGAGTAGTCAGTTGACCTGTGCCCCCCCCGATCTGTCCCTCTGAGTTACATGTTGGTCCTGGGATCGAGATGCTGACCTCTTCTGCTCCTCGGACCTGCCTGATCCATCCTGGTGCCCTGTGTCTGGATGGAGTCTCATCGCATCGCTCCTGTGGAGGGCGACCCCATGTGGACAGTTGGGGGTCGTGCCGGGAGGACACTCTGGACTCTTGCAGTGGTGCTTCTGTGGCTGGGGACTGCAGTTGACTTGCTGACTTTAGGACTGCAGTTGACTTGCTGACTTTGGGACTGCGGTTGTCGTGAATGGTTTTGCACTTGGGTTTCCGTTGGTGGGGGGTTTATAGCATCAACAAAGCTGACTTTATGTTAGGACTGTTAATGTTATAGTCATGTTGTCTGTTGTTGCCCAAATGAGGATGGGTTCCCTTTTAAGTCTGGTTCCTCTCGAGGTTTCTTCCTCATGTTGTCTGAGGGAGTTTTTCCTTGCCACCGTCACCACAGGCGTGCTCATTGGGGATAGATTAGGGATAAAATTAGCTCATATTTTAAGTCGTTCAAATTCTGTAAAGCATCTTTGTGACAACATTTATTGTTATAGATTAGATTAGATTAGATTAGATTAGATTAGATTAGATTAGATTAGATTAGATTAGATTAGAACTTTATTGATCCCTTTGGGCGGGTTCCCTCAGGGAAATTAAAATTCCAGTAGCATCATTACAGGATAAACAGAGAATAGAAATAGAGAAAAAACTTCTAGATAAATTAAATTAGGTATTTGCATATACAAATATAAAAAAATAATAAGATATGGGGAAGGGGGGAAGGGCCAATGGAAGAGGTATTGCACATTATATTGCATTGTCCAGTATTGTTTATTGTCAGGCTAGGCTACTGCTCCTTCCCGTCCTCTGTCCTCCTGTTACCCCTCCTCCCCCCCAGAGAGGAGTTGTACAGTCTGATGGCATGAGGGACAAAGAAGTTTGTAAGTCTGTTCATCCTGCACTTGGGAAGGAGCATTCTGTCACTGAACAGGCTCCTCTGGTTGCTGATGACGGTGTGCAGAGGGTGACTGGCATCATCCATGATGTTCAGTATTTTGTCCATAGTCGTCTTCTCTGCCATCATCACCAGAGAGTCCAGTTTCACGCCGACCACAGAGCCGGCCCACCTGATCAATTTGTCCAGCCTGGATGTGTCCTTCTTGGATGTGCTGCCCCCCCAGCACACCACGGTGTAAAACAGGACACTGGTGACCACGGACTGATAGAACATCCACAGGAGTTTCCTGCAGATGTTAAAGGACCGCAGCCTCCTCAGGAAGTACAGCCTGCTCTGTCCCTTCCTGTACAGGTGGTTGGTGTTGTAAGTCCAGTCCAGCTTGCTGTCCAGCCACAGCCTGAGGTACTTGTAGGAATCCACAGCCTCCACTGCTGCTGCTCCCTCAATCAGAACTGGTCATGACCTTGTTCTGGACCTCCCAAAGTTAATGACCAGCTCCTTGGTCTTCGAGGTGTTGAGCTGCAGATGGTTCCTGCTGCTGCACCAAGCAGCAAAGTCCCTCACCAGGCTCCTATACTCCTCCTCTCTGTCATCCCTGATACACCCCATGATGGCTGTGTCATCGGTGAACTTCTGAATGTGACACAGCTCTGAGTTGTAGCAGAAGTCTGCGGTGTACAGGGTGAAGAGAAGAGGGGCCAGCACCATGCCCTGGGGTGCTCCAGTGCTGCTAATCACAGTATCAGATGTGATGTCCTTCAGCCTGACGTTCTGTGGCCTGTCGGTGAGGTAGCTGGAGATCCAGGTGACCAGGCAGGGGTTCACTCACATCCTGTTCAGTTTGTCCTGAAGCATAAGGGGCTGGATGGTGTTGAAGGCACTCGAGAAGTCCAAGAAGAGGATCCTCACTGTGCCATTTTGCTATACAAATAAACTTGACTTGACTAATCCACATTTCTTTGAACTGTCGGAGGAAACCAGAGCACCCTGAGGAAAACCAGGCATGAGGAGAACATGCAAGAAAGGCACAACACCCAGAAAGGTCCTAGTCGACTGAACCCAGAACCTGCTTGCTTTGAGGTGACAGTGCTAACCACTGTACCACCGTGTCGCTCATTTGTTTAATTATTATTTTTTACAATTATTCTTTTAGTGGTACCAACACTTGCTACACAAAGTGAAAAAATACAGTTCAGTCCTACTAAAGTCTGGTTTTATATATCAGTAACCATAATGACCTTGTCCCTGCCATTACAAAACTAGAAACAGCAAGTAATATGAAAAACAATCATGCTATTCAGCATCCAGCACCAATGTGTGGAAGGCTTCCATATATGATATGGACAGCACTAGGGTTTGGTTTAAGTGACCCTCAGACAAGCACTTTCAAGAGGACCAGTGATCAATTCTCTGGAAAAAAAAATTACAAGTGTGAAAACAACCTGAGACAATGATACTGTCACCATAAAAAGCATGACTCACAGAGTAGAGGGCTGGCTCTGACTTTTAGAGCTTTGCTTGAAAATCAGGGAAATGATGTTTTAGCACTGCCTTGGCAGACAAATATGCAAAGGCATTTTTTGGACAGAAATGGATTTGAAAATACTTTTGAACCATCAGATGTTGAATGTGACACCCACTGCTGCACTCTTTTACCTACTGTTGTTGACCTGGGAAAAATGGTTCAAGCCCAACCAAATTAGCAATACGCTGTCAAATTACTAGCAAATTAGGCTTGAGCCTGTGTGAAAATAGAGCCCCTACTCTTTCTGAAAAATGAAAATAGCAAGTATATTTTGACATATTGGAACATTTGGTATGCTCAGCACCATGTAGAGATGTCCTAAAAGACAGAACTGAACCTTGCCTTATGGAAAAGCAATTGTACTGTACATAGAACCAAAGGACATACTGGGAGAAAATTAATTGTTTTCAGTGGGAGCATTATATTTATTTATTCAAATTTGCTTTAGTCAAATAAAATTAAACTGTATTAAAGTAAGACAAAAATTATGCCACTATTTCAGCTGGGGATCACGGACTCCTTCTGTTTAACTTCTAGCCGGAAACCTGCCAAAACCTTGCCAATAACTAGCAAATCACTTAATGGTTGACATAATTAGAGCACTAGATATGTTTCAAACAGAAAAAAAAACCTGTAATTGAATTATAGAAAACTCAAGTTTTGCTCAAATCTAATCTTAAGATCTGTCTAATATTTCCTGGTTTAAGTTGGATTTGGCTAAAATTATTGTACTGCACTGATGGGCAAAGGCATTCTGTATTAAATTCTACACAAAATTTATTTAAATTATTATCGTAATCTAAATTATTTCTTTGCCATCTTCGCCTCTGGTTTTATTCTCAGTTCTGGTTCAGGGTTATTAGGTCCACATTACTGTTGTTACATATGCAGTAATTTGTTAAAAAAATAAATAAATAAATTATATCTATATATGGCACTAGTTTTAGGCATACGTGTATATAAACATAATTTACAGTAAAATGTTGTAACCTGGGCGGCACGGTGGTGTAGTGGTTAGCGCTGTCGCCTCACAGCAAGAAGGTCCGGGTTCGAGCCCCGTGGCCGACGAGGGCCTTTCTGTGCGGAGTTTGCATGTTCTCCCTGTGTCCGCGTGGATTTCCTCCGGGTGCTCCGGTTTCCCCCACAGTCCAAAGACATGCAGGTTACAGTAGGTTAACTGGTGACTCTAAATTGACCGTAGGTGTGAATGTGAGTGTGAATGGTTGTCTGTGTCTATGTGTCAGCCCTGTGATGACCTGGCGACTTGTCCAGGGTGTACCCCGCCTTTCGCCCGTAGTCAGCTGGGATAGGCTCCAGCTTGCCTGCAACCCTGTAGAACAGGATAAAGCGGCTAGAGATAATGAGATGAGATGAGATGTTGTAACCTTACTTGTGCTGAAGGTACATGCAAAGGGAACATTTCAGTTCAAGAAAAGTCTGCAGTATTCAGAACTACATACATTGAAAAAAATATAAAAACTTCACAATCTGAAGGATTTTCATTCTATGTACAATATTTAAAATAAACAAGAAAAGGTAAAATGAGAGAGTGGGGAGGTGGATCAGAGAGATGTTTGTTTATGATCATTCAAACTAATAGGTCTCTCTGGGAATGTTGTTCACAATATTTATTTGCCTTGAATCTATCATGTGTTCACCCCCTCACGCTTCAGTCAAGATAAACTAGAGGAACTTTGCTGACACTGATTGTAGATGGGTATAGTGATCAGGGATGAGTTTCCCAAAAGCATCACAGTACAAAGATCAATGTTAAATGCTAGAGTGAGCATCAGATTGAACACACTCTCTCTTAGTTACGATGATCTTAATTTTGCGATGCTTTTGGGGAAACTCAGCAACTTTGCTTTATTCTGTTTTTCTCCTCAAAACCAGTGTCTCTTTCACTTGTTTTGTAGCTTGGTACAACATGTAATTCAAAGCTGTCTGAACTGAAAGCCATGGCACTCTTGGTGATTCCTCTGCCAAATACTAACAATCATCAGATTTGCTCATGGACCATGCAGACAGAAAAACGCCAGCTTCTGTTTGATCATCCCTGTCATTTCTGCGGTTCTCGTAGGCTGGCTGTGCTGCCCTCCATGTGCAATTATTCCACTGATTTATTCATTACTTGCTTTTTTAATGACTCCGATTTAATTAAACCTCACACAGATGGCTGTAAATATGATGAAGGTAGAATACATACAGCCACTATTTAAATAATATGACCATATTTCTAAGTGTACTCCTAAACTGCTGGTAAAATACTCTGAAGTAAAATGCTTTTATGTGGTTTAATAGTCTTTAGCAATAGCTGCTACACTGTTTGGATGGATACTGATTGAAACAGCATGAGTGATATGTCCATACAATTAGTGATACAGGGTGAGAGAAAGAGAGAAGGATTGCTGACTTGTCAGACAAAATATACAGTGCCTTCCATGATTATTGGCATCCTTTATGAGTAAAAAGGGTTAGAAAAAAATCCACTTTTTCGTGAAATAGTTTCATCTCACACTGGGGGGAAAAAAAACCCAAAAGCCAAAGCTTTAGTTGAAATAAATTTATTCAGAGAAAAACAAATACCTCATCAAGAAATAATTATTTTCAACAAAAACACGTGCTACAATTAGTAGCATCACTGCATTTAATACTTTGTACAACCTCCCTTTGCCATTAAAACAGCACTGAGTCTCCTATAACATTTTATAAGGTTGGAGATACAGAGCAGGGCATCTGAGACCATTCCTCTTTACACAATCTCTCCAGATCATCCAGGGTCCTTGGCCCTCTCTTGTGCTCTCTCTTCTTCAGCTCAGCCCACAGGTTTTCACTGGGGTTCAGGTCAGGGTGAAGCTTGATTCTGTGCTCAGCGAACCATTTTTGTGTTGAGTTGGACCTATGCTTCGGATCATTGTCCTGCTGGAAGATCCAATGATGACCCAGTTTTAGTTTCCTGGCAGAAGCAGCCAGATTCTGATTTAAAATGTCCTGGTGTTTCATGGAGTCCATGATGATGCACCCTAACAAGGTTTCCAGGGCCTTTGGATTAAAAACAGCCCCAAAACATCACAGAACTTCCACCATATTTTACAGTTGGGATCGGGTTCTTCTCATTATAGCCATCGTTCTTTTTACACCAAACCCACCTTGAGTGTTTATTGCCAAAAAGCACCATTTTTGTTACATCAGACCATAGAACATGGTTCCAGTCAAAGTTGTAGTAGCATTTCGTAAACTTTATGTGCTTACGTTTGTGGTTAACTGACAGAAAATACTTTTTTTCTGGCATACCTTCCAAATAATCTTTTGGTGCTTGATTGTGGTTTTGGAGACTTGGAAACCCCAAGATTTTACTTTTTCTTGTAATTCACCAACAGTGGTCCTTGGAGATATTATCTCATCTCATTATCTCTAGCCGCTTTATCCTGTTCTACAGGGTCGCAGGCAAGCTGGAGCCTATCCCAGCTGACTACGGGCGAAAAGCAGGGTACACCCTGGACAAGTCGCCAGGTCATCACAGGGCTGACACATAGACACAGACAACCATTCACACTCACATTCACACCTACAGTCAATTTAGGCCCTGTCCACACGGCAACGGATTCAGGTGACTCCGATACAATTGCTTATCGTTTAGGCCTGGCGTCCACACGGCACCGGCGTTTTGGGTGCCCAAAACGCAATCTTTTTGAGAACGGGTTCCAGAGTGGAAAGATCTGGCAATGTTGCCGTTGTGAAGTCGTCTGGATGAGTAAAACGGATTTGTTTACGATGACGTCACAACCACATGACTGTGAATGCTTCACGCCGGGTAGAAGTGTAACGAATATCACCAGGAAAAAGCCTTACAGAGCACTAGTGAGAGTGAAACACGAGCTTGGATATTATTATTATTATTATTATTATGTTCAGTGTTAGTTCACAGTAGTAATGCAAGAAGCAGAATAGTGACAGTAATAGTGAAGCAAAAACATGCAATTGTACAAACACTGCAGCTCTACAGCAAAATATTCATTTATAAAATGGTCTGATTCTTAACACCAGTAGTGCCAATGATCTCATTGCGATGCGATGCGAGTTGTCAAGAAATCCTATAACTTGGTTCATGAAACGCGCTTACAAAATATTTTCACTGTGAATATTTATTGTGTAATGCCTGGTGCAAAGTGAGAGAGAGAGAGAATAGCCCTTAGGGCAGAGTCAATCCCGCCAGCAAAAATAAGGGGAAAAAAGGAGCGATCTCACCTCTTCAGATGATGGTTTAAGTCCTACAATACATTCCTCAAAAAAGGGCGTAGAAAAGCAAATTAATCCATCAACGTGTATCATTCAATTTATTCCGGACAATTAAAGACGCCGCCTTCCGCGTACGTCATCCTCGTCGCCATTTTGGAAAGGTCAAAGCGGAGAATAAAGATTAGCTGCGTTTAACTGTACCAACAGGTTTACCGTCCAAAGGAGATCACATGGGATTACCTTTCACAGGTGAGAAACAGCAAATTAATCCATCAACGTGTAGTATTCAATTTATTCCGGACCATTAAAGACGCCGCCTTCCGCGTACGTCATCCTCGCCGCCATATTGGAAAGGTCAAAGCGGAGAATAAAGATTAGCTGCGTTTAACTGTACCAACAGGTTTACCGTCCAAACGAGATCACATGGGATTATCTTTCACAGGTGAGACTGGAAAAATACTTTTCATTGTATTTGGTCATTATAATGTAATTTTACGAACAGATTTTCCTGACTTTGTGGCTAATATGAAGTCTCGCGCATAATAGTTTATGCGCATGCGTCCTTACTTCTATTCCCATACGAAAAAGAACAGTAAAGAACTTATAAGAGTTTACCACTGTCTTAGTAGTAAATCCTTATAAATATAAGGATAAATCCTTATAAGGATTTATAAATAAATATATATGCCATGTATGATTTACTCCTGAAAGTGGCCCATTTTGCATTTTCCTCATACAAATTTTTTATGAAAATCTAGTATGTATGAAGTGAACATTGTGCATGGTTTTTACAGATAATGTGTATGAATTACACCGTCTTTGTATGCTTCATGTAATGTTTGTAGTTTTAAATTATATTTTACAGTTTAAAATGTATATGCCTTTTATATGTAAATCCACATATGTTTGTGTTGGATTTACATATAAAAGGCATGTACATTTTAAACTGTAAAATATAATTTAAAACTACAAACATTACATGAAGCATACAAAGACAGTGTAATTCATCATACACATTATCTGTAAAAACCATGCACAATGTTCACTTCATACATACTAGATTTTCATAAAAAATTTGTATGAGGAAAATGCAAAATGGGCCACTTTCAGGAGTAAATCATACATGGCATATATATTTATTTATATTTATAAGGATTTACTACTAAGACAGTGGTAAACTCTTATAAGTTCTTTACTGTTCTTTTTCGTATGGGTTGTTCTGGTGTGTCCGAAGGGACCGTCTTACAGCGCCCCTAGAGGTGTGGCATGTGTATTGCATCGTTTTCAGCAAGCGTTGCGTTGCCATATGGACCTGATTTCTACTGATCGTTGCCCATTTGGAGGCGATATTTTTTTTAAATAACATCACGTTGCCGTTGTCGTGTGGATGTGGCCTTAGAGTCACCAGTTAACCTAACCTGCATGTCTTTGGACTGTGGGGGAAACCGGAGCACCCGGAGGAAACCCACGCGGACATGGGGAGAACATGCAAACTCCACACAGAAAGTCCCTCGCCGGCCACGGGGCTCGAACCCGGACCTTCTTGCTGTGAGGTGATAGTGCTAACCACTACACCACCATGCTGCCCCGGGGATATTATTATTATTATTATTATTTTACCATCCTCCTCACTGTACATGAGGCAAAATAAATATGGGTCCTCTTCCAGGCAAGTTTGTAATAGTTCCATTTCATGTCCACTTTTTTATCATTGCCCTAGCAGTAGAAATGGGCATTTTTAGGCGAGTAGGGTTTTTTTAATCACCATTCTCTGACTTATGAAGGTCAACACACTTCTCCCTCATTTGGTTTGTGTGTTCTCTTATCTTTCCCATGCTGATGGATGACTACAGGAATTTGGCCTCTGTGTCACCTCATATTTGTTCCCCAGTTAATCAGGAAGTCATAGATTAAAATTTGAAAGTTCCAACACACTTCAATCAACTCAAAAACATACAATTTAAATGGGAAACATGCTTCAGTTACATTGCATTCACTATAATTTCCAGGGGTGCCAATAACAGTGGCATGTGTTTTTGTTGAAATTAATTAGTTATGAATAAATGTGGGCGGCACGGTGGTGTAGTGGTTAGCGCTGTCGCCTCACAGCAAGAAGGTCCTGGGTTCGAGCCCTGGGGCCGGCGAGGACCTTTCTGTGCGGAGTTTGCATGTTCTCCCCGTGTCCGCGTGGGTTTCCTCCGGGTGCTCCGGTTTCCCCCACAGTCCAAAGACATGCAGGTTAGGTTAACTGGTGACTCTAAATTGACCGTAGGTGTGAATGTGAGTGTGAATGGTTGTCTGTGTCTATGTGTCAGCCCTGTGATGACCTGGCGACTTGTCCAGGGTGTACCCCGCCTTTCGCCTGTAGTCAGCTGGGATAGGCTCCAGCTTGCCTGCGACCCTGTAGAAGGATAAAGCGGCTAGAGATAATGAAATGAGATGAGTTGCTTTTTCTCATTTTTTTCAGTGTGACATGAAGAGTACTTCACCAAAAGGTGGATTTTTTTTCCTAACCCTTTTTACTAATCTTTATGGTGGGCAATAATCATGGAGGGCACTGTAGCATCTTTCTCTTCTGAGATTGTTTATCTAGAGTTGGCCATTGAAATATTAAGCATAAGATTGTTGTAAGGAGCCCTGTGATGAGCTGGCGACTTGTCCAGGGTGTACCCCGCCTTTCGCCCGTAGTCAGCTAGGATAGGCTCCAGCTCGCCTGCGACCCTGTAGAACAGGATAAAGCGGCTAGAGATAATCAGATGAGATGAGAGCACATCTGACTAAAACTATGTTCAAACTGCTCAATTCCGATTTGACATTGGAATCCATTTTTAGATTGTTTTTATCTTTTAATGTGAATTCTAACACTAATTTGAATCAGGGATCCCAGCAGTAATTGAAAAAAAAAATAGAGGAATGTAAGAAACTATCAGCAGGGGTCAAGGAGGCTGCAAGCCCCTTGCGGGGGGGTACAGAGGGCGAAGCCCCCTGAAGCTGTTGAGATTTTAACATTTAAAGATGCTACAGAACACATTTTTTACATAGCTTTAACATAGAAAAGCAACAGAATTTAACAATGTGTATCTAGTTGGTGCCATATTTTGTAATCAATGACATAAGTGGCAAAAAAAATTTTTACGAAAATGTAGCTTTGAAGAATATACTTGCCTAAATATCACACTGATTTTGTTATAACAATAGTATCCATAGTTCATCTCATTTGTTTATTTTTTGTTTTGAGTTAGTCAATATGAGTCTAATATAAGCCACATTCATTTTTCAAAAATCATAAATATGAGCAGAAATCAATGATTCAGTAATATTAGATATATACATATGTACAGCAAATATTGGAGATATTTGATTTAAACCTCTCTTTTTGAAAGGTTTCACTACAGAGGAATTTAATGCTCTTTTCTGGGGTGCATTCTGTGATCTTTCCTCCAGTTTTCTCTGCTTTTGTTTCTGATCTTTCCTTCTGCTTTTCTGATGTCCCTGCAGTGCTCTGAATTAAGTTCAACGCTGTGGCAGCGGGGGCGTGGTCAAGCATCGGTCTGTGACAGGAGGGCGGAGTCAGGGAAGGTAAGTGGCAGAATCACTACACCTGTCGTTAATTATTGTGTTTGTGTGTCCTCCCAGTGACCGCGCCCTATTGAAGGAGAGAGAGCGAGAGCAGAGGGAGCTCTCTCCACAACTAGACGATTGATGTGTGTGCGAGAGTGTAGCTATAAGCTGAAAAGCTGAATAAAAACGAGTTTTGTGAACTCAGTTCTGTCCTGCCGTCCTTCTGTGCTCCACCCACCTACACGAACTGTCACAGTGGTACTGAAATCCGGAATCGGGCACAGAAAGACGGCAGGACAGAACTGAGTTCACAAAACTCGTTTTTATTCAGCTTTTCAGCTTATATCTACACTCTCGCACACACATCAGTCGTCTAGTTGTGGAGAGAGCTCGCTCTCTCTCCTTAAATAGGGCGCGGTCACTGGGAGGAGGACACACAAACACATTAATTAACGACAGGTGTAGTGATTCTGCCACTTACCTTCCCTGACTCCGCCCTCCTGTCACAGACCGATG